>NC_074689.1:21146510-21224010 GCF_029448725.1 Salvelinus fontinalis
TTTGTGAATTGCTGTACTGTTATGGTACCTGCTTGTGTCTGGACTATAGTGCACTTATTTTGTTTTTGTTTGTTTTTTATTAGTCGTATTATTTTGGTAGACCCATGTGTTAATTTAATAGATTTTTTCCGTTGGTATGTTTGTTTGTTATAATTATTATTTTGTGTTTATTGCAGCAGCATTTTGGTCCACATGTGTTAGAGGATTGACACCTAACCTATTGAACAATTGGTGCATCCATAAAATTAGTACTGTATACTTGAAACTGTTCAAGTATAAATCGGTCAAAATGTTGTTCTTTTTTAACAAAAGGTATGAATATTTGCATTAAGCAAATATGCTGCTTTAAAAAGGGGGACTACAGCATGTATTTGATATAATGAAACGTTTTCCCCAGTGCTTGAAGGACTGATAATAGTGTTAAACCTACACACTACCATTTAGTGCATAGGTCTTCGTCCTCGCATACATTTTCCGGACACTTCAGTTGATAAATCATGAAAAGTCAACACAAATTTTTCAGTTTATTTTAGACATTTATGCATTACAAAGTATTACCTTATAACAAAATGTTGCTGCTACTGTGTAATGTTATTTTTTGCTCGCCATAAATTCTCCAACAGACTGAATACTGACCCATGGATCGCTTTGCTTTGCTGTTTTCATTCTATGTTCAGTTTGTTTTTGTCTTCTTTTATTTTGCAGTGGAACTTAAAGAATGTGAAAGCTGTCAAAGGGTGTTACATTTTTACGAATCACTTTCTAGTTTGGTAAGATAAGCCAATGTGATTCATTCCAAAGTAACAAGAGGCTATTTGTATGAAAGGAAAAGGCTTGTGAACAAAGAGAGCTAAGCTGTTGTACATATTCGTAGTTGGCTGTGCATGGTACAAATTTATTAATATGAAGAAATGCAAAACTGTATTGCTTTTGGTATTTCCTATTCTGAGATGAACAAGTAGCATGTAATGCAACTGTTTGACAGGTTAAAATCAAATCATGCTTAGTTATTGTTTCAAACGATGAAATCCAGTAACATTTCCTCTTGCGTTTTATTATAGTACAGGTGTTTCTGTTTTTCCGTTCAAAGTTTAAATGCAAAATGTCTCAGTTTTTTAATTCTCTTTTTTTGTGTGAAACTTTTTAAATGTTCTGATTTGGATTTTTAGTATTTTAACATTTACTTTGATCCTGAAGACACTTTTACGATTGTGTTTCATAAGAGACGTCCTGGCCTCCGTATAGGTGCAATCCTGCCATTGTACAAACACCAACGACTGTCCTGATCCCAAAGGCTTTCACAACCTGGCTTCTTGCCTTTCCCCTCAATGTGGCTAAAGCATTGCCAGACTGAACTGTCAGCTAGCATCACGTGCTAAGATGTTAGCAGCAAACACAATGCTTCCCACACTAAAGGACTGGTAAAAGCTAACAAACCAACAACCAAAAGGATGGTCCGATAACATGACGAACTGTACATAAATGTTGCAACTGCACAGCAGCCAAAAAGAAAGAAAGAATAAAAAAAAACTGTTTAAAACGGATGGATTGTGTCACGCTAAAGAGAGGACAGCCTTCAAAAGGTTGATATTGGGATTGTTTTCTTCTGGATGTCAAAAGGGAGTTTCACGGCGCAATCATATCCTACACAATATGTATTCTAAGTCCTGGTTACATAGGAAATGCATCCTGAGGGTTTACTAAGAAGAAGCCCCTATGGCTAAAACTTTAAATAAACTAAACCAAAAATGTTATTGATGTTTTATATATAGAGAGTAGTCTCATTAGTTTTTGTTACTGTAATGTTTGAGGTCTCAACTGTACCGTTACACCGGTAATAACATGGTTTTGAAACTTTTATTTTTTATTTTTGTCACAGACCTGTTGTCATAGTTGAAATGACGTTTATTGTAGATGGTATTTGAACAACTTCTGGAAATAGTTCATCAAGTATGTTTGTTGCTCATTGTTGTGATACATTAAAAACTGTATCTGCAAACCAGTTTTGTGTCTGTCATCAAAAGTATTTTTTTTGTTTCGTATCATTGTTTTGAATCAGTTTTACTCACACCATATAAACATGATCACAAAGCCATTGTATCATAAATGGCGTACATCATACAGCTATTTCATGTGTATTGATTTGGAATACAGTTACCTTTCTAGTTTTACAGAAGAATTGAATGGGGTGTGTATATTTCTACATATTAGCAGAGAATTCATTTCACTATGGATGTGCTGACAGTATTGTCAACATCTTATAACATAGCAACTTTGCTTACATTTGACCTTTTGGTCATTTGGGCATTGCTACCATTTGGCATTGCTGCACTACTCTGTAGATTCAGCTCAGAATTACTGCCATATTTCCCCCCACAAATGGAAAGAAATCAAAACCTGTTTTAGTCACATTTTTATTTCCCTGCTTCTGCAAGAGCTGGTGTTCCTTTGAGCAGGAGAGTACTGGCATTTGGTATTCTATTAGGATCCCCATTAGCTGTTACAAAAGCAGCAGCTACTCTTCCTGTGGTCCACACGAAACATGAAACATGACATAATACAGAACATTAATAGACAAGGACAGAACTACATCATGTTTTTAAAGGCACACGTAGCCTTCATATCAATACATACACACAAACTATCTAGGTCAAATAGGGAGTATGGTGATTGATGGAATATAGCTATGTTATTCTGGTGTAATCTGGCTTTCACCAGATGTACTGGATGATCATCTGGAGCAGCTAATCTGGAGGGTTTCAGCAGGGGTTGTCATAAGCTCCTCCCATCATGGAAAAGGGGAATACACAGCCTTTTTTTCTTATTTTGAACATTTTTTTAATTGAATATTTAAAACATACTTGCAGTGAAGCCGCTCAGCAACTACATCACATTAGTCATCTAACAGACTCCCATCCAGAGCGACACACAGAAGCGACCAGGGTCAACACCCTGCTCTTGAGAGTTATGTTTCACATTAGGCGTATGGTTTGTGGATAAAAGTCACATTTTTGGAGGGAAAGCCTTACCCTTCCTTTGTAGCATGGGCAGATATTGACGACCCAGTAGAATTATTTGAGAGACCAGGTTTGTGGTGGAGAAGAGTGTAGATAGAGGAAGAGATATGGCTCTGAATAGCCTGCAGCAAATAGATTTCCCCCTGGATAATGCCATGTTTGGGACAGAAAGAGGACCATGTATTAGACAGGACTGATCCATCCATCTCCCCACATGCCAAATTTAATTAGACTGAAATCAGCATGAGATGAAAGCAAGCCCTGGCTTCACCCCCACTAAAACACACACACACACACTACAGGAATCAGTATTCCACACATGGTAATTCAATGACAGAGGGCTGAAATTCCCATCACGTTCATTCCCAAATCATCAGCACCAGTATTGGGCATTCTGAACGACGAGGGAGAACAACAACAATGATTCATTTGTCGATACATATTGACATGTATGACATACTAATGGATGTGTGCATCGGCAATGCTATGCTGTCCTCGTTTAACATTGATAAATATGTTTTATGAATTGTATTATATTGTTACCCCACCAGGGTTAGGTATTTTTGGTTGAAAAGGGATGATCACAGACTGTAATGTCAGCTGTGTATTATTTATTGTCTGTCTGATGGAGAAGCTACGAGGCAAAAGAGAACACACACACACACAGAACATCCATCCAAGACGGAACGCCCTAGAAGATCATCCGTCATGCCTTTGAGATACCAGAAAACAACTGAAAACACAGAAGGGGCTCACATAAACACACTTCTCACAACATCAAAGAGGCCATAACAATGAAATAACTTTCGCCATTGTTCTCTGCAAAGGTCAAATGCAGTTGAATCGTATAATGTGTGGGGACCAATACCTCAAAGCCCAGCTATACGCTGTTGAACAGAATGACAAAAACAGGCCATTCAGCAGTGAACTCACACCCTGCAAGGGGAACACATTCATCAAGGGCAAGAGGTCAACCCATGAGCAAGAAAAGCTGTTTTTGAGCCATTTCGATGTAGAGAGTGTAGCAGTGAGTGGCGAACACACACACTGATGTATGGAACAAAGCGAGAGAGGTGACACTGATTTGGTCAGAGTGAAAAGATCCTCGTCTTGCCTTTGGCCTCGTGAAATTTCATTAAGTCCATTTAATGACTTGTGAGCGCATCCCTCTACGAGACTCTGAGACTAGCACAGAGTAGATGCACGCACACAGGCACACACACACACACACACACACACACACACACACACACACACACACACACACACACACACACACACACACACACACACACACACACACACACACACACACACACACGTGTTGCACTGGCAGGATGTGATCGGTCTCAAGTTTTCGTCTGTCACCAGTTGTGGCAACACTTCCAAGCTCAGAACTAAAAAGAAAAACCAAGCAAAAGGTCGTTCCTCCGCCCTCTTTTAACCATATAACCTTTAAAAGAACATTGCAGGTCAGCGGTGGTCAACTCCAGTCCTGGAGAGCTACTGGGTATGCAGACTTTTGCTCCCATCCAACTCTAAAAAACCTGCTCAACTAATCATGTTCTTCAGTCTATTTCTGACTTAGCATTCCTGTACCAACATAGTCATTCATAGCACTACTACATTTTTTGTTCGGTTTATTAATTCTACCATTTTAAAAAACAAGCACACATAAAACTTGAAAAAGCCATACATGCACATTCATAAAATCATGGAGGATAACACACAATAACGCCTGGGACTTATTTCCATTGTTACATCATTGAGGATAACACACAATAAAGTCTGGGACTTATTTCCATTGTTACATCATTGAGGATAACACACAATAACGTCTGGGACTTATTTCCATTGTTACATCATTGAGGATAACACAAAATAAGTCTGGGATTTATTTCCATTGTTACATCATTGAGGATAACACAATAAAGTATGGGACTTATTTCCATTGTTACATCTGTCACGCCCTGGCCTTAGTTATCTTTGTTTTCTTTATTACTTTAGTTAGGTCAGGGTGTGACATGGGGGATGTTGGTGTGTTTTTGTCTAGTTGAGGGTGTTTGTATTGTCTAGGGGGTTTTGGTAGAGTTTATGGGGTTGTGTTCAGTGTAGGTGTTTAGGTATGTCTATGGTTGCCTGAGTGGTTCTCAATCAGAGACAGGTGTCTATCGTTGTCTCTGATTGGGAGCCATATTTAAGGAAACCATAGGCATTAGGCAGGTTGTGGGTAATTGTCTATGTCTATGTTGCATTTTAGCACTTAGTCTGTATAGCTTCACGTTTGTTGTTTTGTTAGTTTGTATAAGTATTTATTTTGTCTTCATTTTATTAAAGAAGATGTATCATTATCACGCTGCGCCTTGGTCCACTCTTTCACCTCAAGACGATCGTGACAACATCATTGAGGATAACACACAATAACGTCTGTGACTTATTTCCATTGTTACATCATTGAGGATAACGCATAATAAAGTCTGGGACTTACTCCCATTGTGGTCCTCTTGAGACAAGATGGCCAGGCAAGATGAAGATGGTCTTGCTATTCGGTCTCTCCCTTTATTTGTCCTGTTCACTATGGTGCTCTCAACTTTTCCAGCCAATCAAGGCAGATGAGTTGTAATACCTGGCTGTTGATTTACAGTTGTGGACCCCAGTATGTGTAGCTGCTGCATATGCAACAGCTAATGGGGATCCTAATGAACTCAACTAAAGTCTCACATAAACACCTGTGTGTCATCCACCACACAGCAGCACAGCTGAGAATCATCCACCACACTACAGCACAGCTGAGAATCATCTACTACACTAAAGCACAAATGAGAATCATCTACTACACTACAGCACAGCTGAGAATCATCCACCACACAGCAGCACAGCTGAGAATCATCCACCACACTACAGCACAGCTGAGAATCATCCACCACACTACAACACAGCTGAGAATCATCTACAACACTACAGCACAGCTGAGAATCATCTACTACACTACAGCACAGCTGAGAATCATCTACTACACTACAGCACAGCTGAGAATCATCTACTACACTACAGCACAGCTGAGAATCATCTACTACACTACAGCACAGCTGAGAATCATCTACTACACTACAGCACAGCTGAGAATCATCTACTACACTACAGCAAAGCTGAGAATCATCTACTACACTACAGCACAGCTGAGAATCATCCACCACACTACAGCACAGCTGAGAATCATCTACTACACTACAGCACAGCTGAGAATCATCTACAACACTACAGCACAGCTGAGAATCATCTACTACACTACAGCACAGCTGAGAATCATCTACTACACTACAGCACAGCTGAGAATCATCTACTACACTACAGCACAGCTGAGAATCATCTACTACACTACAGCACAGCTGAGAATCATCTACTACACTACAGCACAGCTGAGAATCATCTACTACACTACAGCACAGCTGAGAATCATCCACCACACTACAGCACAGCTGAGAATCATCTACTACACTACAGCACAGCTGAGAATCATCTACCACACTACAGCACAGCTGAGAATCATCTACTACACTACAGCACAACTGAGAATCATCCACCACACTACAGTACAGCTGAGAATCATCCACCACACAGCAGCACAGCTGAGAATCATCCACCACACAGAAGCACAGCTGAGAATCATCCACCACACTACAGCACAGCTGAGAATCATCCACCACACAGAAGCACAGCTGAGAATCAATTACCACACTACAGCACAGCTGAGAATCATCTACTACACTACAGCACAGCTGAGAATCATCCACCACACTACAGCACAGCTGAGAATCATCTACCACACTACAGCACAGCTGAGAATCATCTACTACATTACAGCACAGCTGAGAATCATCTACTACACTACAGCACAGCTGAGAATCATCTACCACACTACAGCACAGCTGAGAATCATCTACCACACTACAGCACAGCTGAGAATCATCTACTACACTACAGCACAGCTGAGAATCATCCACCACACTACAGTACAGCTGAGAATCATCCACCACACAGCAGCACAGCTGAGAATCATCCACCACACAGAAGCACAGCTGAGAATCATCCACCACACTACAGCACAGCTGAGAATCATCCACCACACAGAAGCACAGCTGAGAATCAATTACCACACTACAGCACAGCTGAGAATCATCTACTACACTACAGCACAGCTGAGAATCATCCACCACACTACAGCACAGCTGAGAATCATCCACCACACTACAGCACAGCTGAGAATCATCTACTACACTACAGCACAGCTGAGAATCATCTACTACACTACAGCACAGCTGAGAATCATCTACTACATTACAGCACAGCTGAGAATCATCTACTACACTACAGCACAGCTGAGAATCATCTACTACATTACAGCACAGCTGAGAATCATCTACTACACTACAGCACAGCTGAGAATCATCTACAACACTACAGCACAGCTGAGAATCATCTACTACACTACAGCACAGCTGAGAATCATCCACCACACTACAGCACAGCTGAGAATCATCTACTACACTACAGCACAGCTGAGAATCATCTACTACACTACAGCACAGCTGAGAATCATCCACCACACTACAGCACAGCTGAGAATCATCTACTACACTACAGCACAGCTGAGAATCATCTACTACACTACAGCACAGCTGAGAATCATCTACAACACTACAGCACAGCTGAGAATCATCTACAACACTACAGCACAGCTGAGAATCATCTACTACACTACAGCACAGCTGAGAATCATCTACTACACTACAGCACAGCTGAGAATCATCTACTACACTACAGCACAGCTGAGAATCATCTACAACACTACAGCACAGCTGAGAATCATCTACTACACTACAGCACAGCTGAGAATCATCTACTACACTACAGCACAGCTGAGAATCATCTACTACACTACAGCACAGCTGAGAATCATCTACTACACTACAGCACAGCTGAGAATCATCTACTACACTACAGCACAGCTGAGAATCATCTACTACACTACAGCACAGCTGAGAATCATCTACTACACTATAGCACAGCTGAGAATCATCTACTACACTACAGCACAGCTGAGAATCATCCACCACCCTACAGCACAGCTGAGAATCATCTACTACACTACAGCACAGCTGAGAATCATCTACTACACTACAGCACAGCTGAGAATCATCTACTACACTACAGCACAGCTGAGAATCATCCACCACACTACAGCACAGCTGAGAATCATCTACTACACTACAGCACAGCTGAGAATCATCTACTACACTACAGCACAGCTGAGAATCATCTACTACACTACAGCACAGCTGAGAATCATCTACTACACTACAGCACAGCTGAGAATCATCTACTACACTAAAACACAGCTGAGAATCATCCACCACACTACAGCACAGCTGAGAATCATCCACCACCCTACAGCACAGCTGAGAATCATCCACCACACTACAGCACAGCTGAGAATCATCTACAACACTACAGCACAGCTGAGAATCATCTACTACACTACAGCACAGCTGAGAATCATCCACCACACTACAGCACAGCTGAGAATCATCTACTACACTACAGCACAGCTGAGAATCATCTACAACACTACAGCACAGCTGAGAATCATCTACTACACTACAGCACAGCTGAGAATCATCTACTACACTACAGCACAGCTGAGAATCATCTACTACACTATAGCACAGCTGAGAATCATCTACTACACTACAGCACAGCTGAGAATCATCCACCACACAGCAGCACAGCTGAGAATCATCCACCACACAGAAGCACAGCTGAGAATCATCCACCACACTACAGCACAGCTGAGAATCATCCACCACACAGAAGCACAGCTGAGAATCATCCACCACACAGAAGCACAGCTGAGAATCAATTACCACACTACAGCACAGCTGAGAATCATCTACTACACTACAGCACAGCTGAGAATCATCCACCACACTACAGCACAGCTGAGAATCATCCACCACACTACAGCACAGCTGAGAATCATCTACTACACTACAGCACAGCTGAGAATCATCTACTACACTACAGCACAGCTGAGAATCATCTACTACATTACAGCACAGCTGAGAATCATCTACTACACTACAGCACAGCTGAGAATCATCTACTACATTACAGCACAGCTGAGAATCATCTACTACACTACAGCACAGCTGAGAATCATCTACAACACTACAGCACAGCTGAGAATCATCTACTACACTACAGCACAGCTGAGAATCATCCACCACACTACAGCACAGCTGAGAATCATCTACTACACTACAGCACAGCTGAGAATCATCTACTACACTACAGCACAGCTGAGAATCATCTACTACACTACAGCACAGCTGAGAATCATCCACCACACTACAGCACAGCTGAGAATCATCTACTACACTACAGCACAGCTGAGAATCATCTACTACACTACAGCACAGCTGAGAATCATCTACAACACTACAGCACAGCTGAGAATCATCTACAACACTACAGCACAGCTGAGAATCATCTACTACACTACAGCACAGCTGAGAATCATCTACTACACTACAGCACAGCTGAGAATCATCTACTACACTACAGCACAGCTGAGAATCATCTACAACACTACAGCACAGCTGAGAATCATCTACTACACTACAGCACAGCTGAGAATCATCTACTACACTACAGCACAGCTGAGAATCATCTACTACACTACAGCACAGCTGAGAATCATCTACTACACTACAGCACAGCTGAGAATCATCTACTACACTACAGCACAGCTGAGAATCATCTACTACACTACAGCACAGCTGAGAATCATCTACTACACTATAGCACAGCTGAGAATCATCTACTACACTATAGCACAGCTGAGAATCATCTACTACACTACAGCACAGCTGAGAATCATCTACTACACTACAGCACAGCTGAGAATCATCTACTACACTACAGCACAGCTGAGAATCATCTACAACACTACAGCACAGCTGAGAATCATCTACTACACTACAGCACAGCTGAGAATCATCTACAACACTACAGCACAGCTGAGAATCATCTACTACACTACAGCACAGCTGAGAATCATCTACTACACTACAGCACAGCTGAGAATCATCTACAACACTACAGCACAGCTGAGAATCATCTACTACACTACAGCACAGCTGAGAATCATCTACTACACTACAGCACAGCTGAGAATCATCTACTACACTACAGCACAGCTGAGAATCATCTACTACACTACAGCACAGCTGAGAATCATCTACTACACTACAGCACAGCTGAGAATCATCTACTACACTATAGCACAGCTGAGAATCATCTACTACACTATAGCACAGCTGAGAATCATCTACTACACTACAGCACAGCTGAGAATCATCTACTACACTACAGCACAGCTGAGAATCATCTACTACACTACAGCACAGCTGAGAATCATCTACAACACTACAGCACAGCTGAGAATCATCTACTACACTACAGCACAGCTGAGAATCATCTACAACACTACAGCACAGCTGAGAATCATCTACTACACTACAGCACAGCTGAGAATCATCTACTACACTACAGCACAGCTGAGAATCATCTACAACACTACAGCACAGCTGAGAATCATCTACTACACTACAGCACAGCTGAGAATCATCTACTACACTACAGCACAGCTGAGAATCATCTACAACACTACAGCACAGCTGAGAATCATCTACTACACTACAGCACAGCTGAGAATCATCTACTACACTACAGCACAGCTGAGAATCATCTACAACACTAAAACACAGCTGAGAATCATCTACTACACTACAGCACAGCTGAGAATCATCTACTACACTACAGCACAGCTGAGAATCATCTACTACACTACAGCACAGCTGAGAATCATCTACTACACTACAGCACAGCTGAGAATCATCTACTACACTAAAACACAGCTGAGAATCATCCACCACACTACAGCACAGCTGAGAATCATCCACCACCCTACAGCACAGCTGAGAATCATCCACCACACTACAGCACAGCTGAGAATCATCTACAACACTACAGCACAGCTGAGAATCATCTACTACACTACAGCACAGCTGAGAATCATCTACTACACTACAGCACAGCTGAGAATCATCTACTACACTATAGCACAACTGAGAATCATCTACTACACTACAGCACAGCTGAGAATCATCCACCACACAGCAGCACAGCTGAGAATCATCCACCACACAGAAGCACAGCTGAGAATCATCCACCACACTACAGCACAGCTGAGAATCATCCACCACACAGAAGCACAGCTGAGAATCATCCACCACACGGAAGCACAGCTGAGAATCAATTACCACACTACAGCACCGCTGAGAATCATCTACTACACTACAGCACAGCTGAGAATCATCCACCACACTACAGCACAGCTGAGAATCATCCACCACACTACAGCACAGCTGAGAATCATCTACTACACTACAGCACAGCTGAGAATCATCTACTACACTACAGCACAGCTGAGAATCATCTACTACATTACAGCACAGCTGAGAATCATCTACTACACTACAGCACAGCTGAGAATCATCTACTACATTACAGCACAGCTGAGAATCATCTACTACACTACAGCACAGCTGAGAATCATCTACAACACTACAGCACAGCTGAGAATCATCTACTACACTACAGCACAGCTGAGAATCATCCACCACACTACAGCACAGCTGAGAATCATCTACTACACTACAGCACAGCTGAGAATCATCTACTACACTACAGCACAGCTGAGAATCATCTACTACACTACAGTACAGCTGAGAATCATCCACCACACTACAGCACAGCTGAGAATCATCTACTACACTACAGCACAGCTGAGAATCATCTACTACACTACAGCACAGCTGAGAATCATCTACAACACTACAGCACAGCTGAGAATCATCTACAACACTACAGCACAGCTGAGAATCATCTACTACACTACAGCACAGCTGAGAATCATCTACTATACTACAGCACAGCTGAGAATCATCTACTACACTACAGCACAGCTGAGAATCATCTACTACACTACAGCACAGCTGAGAATCATCTACAACACTACAGCACAGCTGAGAATCATCTACTACACTACAGCACAGCTGAGAATCATCTACTACACTACAGCACAGCTGAGAATCATCTACTACACTACAGCACAGCTGAGAATCATCTACTACACTACAGCACAGCTGAGAATCATCTACTACACTACAGCACAGCTGAGAATCATCTACTACACTACAGCACAGCTGAGAATCATCTACTACACTACAGCACAGCTGAGAATCATCTACTACACTATAGCACAGCTGAGAATCATCTACTACACTACAGCACAGCTGAGAATCATCTACTACACTACAGCACAGCTGAGAATCATCTACTACACTACAGCACAGCTGAGAATCATCTACAACACTACAGCACAGCTGAGAATCATCTACTACACTACAGCACAGCTGAGAATCATCTACAACACTACAGCACAGCTGAGAATCATCTACTACACTACAGCACAGCTGAGAATCATCTACTACACTACAGCACAGCTGAGAATCATCTACAACACTACAGCACAGCTGAGAATCATCTACTACACTACAGCACAGCTGAGAATCATCTACTACACTACAGCACAGCTGAGAATCATCTACAACACTACAGCACAGCTGAGAATCATCTACTACACTACAGCACAGCTGAGAATCATCTACTACACTACAGCACAGCTGAGAATCATCTACAACACTAAAACACAGCTGAGAATCATCTACTACACTACAGCACAGCTGAGAATCATCTACTACACTACAGCACAGCTGAGAATCATCTACTACACTACAGCACAGCTGAGAATCATCTACTACACTACAGCACAGCTGAGAATCATCTACTACACTAAAACACAGCTGAGAATCATCCACCACACTACAGCACAGCTGAGAATCAGCCACCACCCTACAGCACAGCTGAGAATCATCCACCACACTACAGCACAGCTGAGAATCATCTACTACACTAAAACACAGCTGAGAATCATCCACCACACTACAGCACAGCTGAGAATCATCCACCACACTACAGCACAGCTGAGAATCATCTACTACACTACAGCACAGCTGAGAATCATCTACTACACTACAGCACAGCTGAGAATCATCTACTACACTACAGCACAGCTGAGAATCATCTACTACACTACAGCACAGCTGAGAATCATCTACTACACTACAGCACAGCTGAGAATCATCTACTACACTACAGTACAGCTGAGAATCATCTACTACACTAAAACACAGCTGAGAATCATCTACTACACTACAGCACAGCTGAGAATCATCTACTACACTAAAACACAGCTGAGAATCATCTACAACACTACAGCACAGCTGAGAATCATCTACTACACTACAGCCCAGCTGAGAATCATCTACTACACTACAGCACAGCTGAGAATCATCTACTACACTACAGCACAGCTGAGAATCATCTACTACACTACAGCACAGCTGAGAATCATCTACTACACTACAGCACAGCTGAGAATCATCTACTACACTACAGCACAGCTGAGAATCATCCACCACACTACAGCACAGCTGAGAATCATCTACTACACTACAGCACAGCTGAGAATCATCTACTACACTACAGCACAGCTGAGAATCATCTACTACACTACAGCACAGCTGAGAATCATCTACTACACTACAGCACAGCTGAGAGTCATCTACTACACTACAGCACAGCTGAGAATCATCTACCACACTACAGCACAGCTGAGAATCATCTACTACACTACAGCACAGCTGAGAATGATCTACTACACTACAGCACAGCTGAGAATCATCTACTACACTACAGCACAGCTGAGAATCATCTACTACACTACAGCACAGCTGAGAATCATCTACTACACTACAGCACAGCTGAGAATCATCTACTACACTACAGCACAGCTGAGAATCATCTACAACACTACAGCACAGCTGAGAATCATCCACCACACTACAGCACAGCTGAGAATCATCTACTACACTACAGCACAGCTGAGAATCATCTACAACACTACAGCACAGCTGAGAATCATCTACTACACTACAGCACAGCTGAGAATCATCTACTACACTACAGCACAGCTGAGAATCATCTACAACACTACAGCACAGCTGAGAATCATCTACTACACTACAGCACAGCTGAGAATCATCTACTACACTACAGCACAGCTGAGAATCATCTACTACACTATAGCACAGCTGAGAATCATCTACTACACTACAGCACAGCTGAGAATCATCTACTACACTACAGCACAGCTGAGAATCATCTACTACACTACAGCACAGCTGAGAATCATCTACAACACTACAGCACAGCTGAGAATCATCTACTACACTACAGCACAGCTGAGAATCATCTACAACACTACAGCACAGCTGAGAATCATCTACTACACTACAGCACAGCTGAGAATCATCTACTACACTAAAACACAGCTGAGAATCATCCACCACACTACAGCACAGCTGAGAATCATCTACTACACTACAGCACAGCTGAGAATCATCTACAACACTACAGCACAGCTGAGAATCATCTACTACACTACAGCATAGCTGAGAATCATCTACTACACTACAGCACAGCTGAGAATCATCTACTACACTAAAACACAGCTGAGAATCATCCACCACACTACAGCACAGCTGAGAATCATCCACCACACTACAGCACAGCTGAGAATCATCTACTACACTAAAACACAGCTGAGAATCATCCACCACACTACAGCACAGCTGAGAATCATCCACCACACTACAGCACAGCTGAGAATCATCTACTACACTACAGCACAGCTGAGAATCATCTACTACACTACAGCACAGCTGAGAATCATCTACTACACTACAGCACAGCTGAGAATCATCTACTACACTACAGCACAGCTGAGAATCATCTACTACACTACAGCACAGCTGAGAATCATCTACTACACTACAGCACAGCTGAGAATCATCTACTACACTACAGCACAGCTGAGAATCATCTACTACACTACAGCACAGCTGAGAATCATCTACTACACTACAGCACAGCTGAGAATCATCTACAACACTACAGCACAGCTGAGAATCATCCACCACACTACAGCACAGCTGAGAATCATCTACTACACTACAGCACAGCTGAGAATCATCTACAACACTACAGCACAGCTGAGAATCATCTACTACACTACAGCACAGCTGAGAATCATCTACTACACTACAGCACAGCTGAGAATCATCTACAACACTACAGCACAGCTGAGAATCATCTACTACACTACAGCACAGCTGAGAATCATCTACTACACTTCAGCACAGCTGAGAATCATCTACTACACTATAGCACAGCTGAGAATCATCTACTACACTACAGCACAGCTAAGAATCATCTACTACACTACAGCACAGCTGAGAATCATCTACTACACTACAGCACAGCTGAGAATCATCTACAACACTACAGCACAGCTGAGAATCATCTACTACACTACAGCACAGCTGAGAATCATCTACAACACTACAGCACAGCTGAGAATCATCTACTACACTACAGGACAGCTGAGAATCATCTACTACACTACAGCACAGCTGAGAATCATCTACAAAACTACAGCACAGCAGCTCAGAATCATCTACTACACTACAGCACAGCTGAGAATCATCTACTACACTACAGCACAGCTGAGAATCATCTACTACACTACAGCACAGCTGAGAATCATCTACTACACTAAAACACAGCTGAGAATCATCCACCACACTACAGCACAGCTGAGAATCATCCACCACACTACAGCACAGCTGAGAATCATCTACTACACTAAAACACAGCTGAGAATCATCCACCACACTACAGCACAGCTGAGAATCATCCACCACACTACAGCACAGCTGAGAATCATCTACTACACTACAGCACAGCTGAGAATCATCTACTACACTACAGCACAGCTGAGAATCATCTACTACACTACAGCACAGCTGAGAATCATCTACTACACTACAGCACAGCTGAGAATCATCTACTACACTACAGCACAGCTGAGAATCATCTACTACACTACAGCACAGCTGAGAATCATCTACTACACTACAGCACAGCTGAGAATCATCTACTACACTACAGCACAGCTGAGAATCATCTACTACACTAAAACACAGCTGAGAATCATCTACTACACTACAGCACAGCTGAGAATCATCTACTACACTACAGCACAGCTGAGAATCATCTACTACACTACAGCACAGCATCAGAATCATCTACTACACTACAGCACAGCTGAGAATCATCTACTACACTACAGCACAGCTGAGAATCATCTACTACACTACAGCACAGCTGAGAATCATCTACTACACTACAGCACAGCTGAGAATCATCTACTACACTACAGCACAGCTGAGAATCATCTACCACACTACAGCACAGCTGAGAATCATCTACCACACTACAGCAGAGCTGAGAATCATCTACTACACTACAGCACAGCTGAGAATCATCTACTACACTACAGCACAGCTGAGAATCATCTACTACACTACAGCACAGCTGAGAATCATCTACTACACTACAGCACAGCTGAGAATCATCTACTACACTACAGCACAGCTGAGAATCATCTACTACACTACAGCTGAGAATCATCTACTACACTACAGCACAGCTGAGAATCATCTACCACACTACAGCACAGCTGAGAATCATCTACTACACTACAGCACAGCTGAGAATCATCTACTACACTACAGCACAGCTGAGAATCATCTACTACACTACAGCACAGCTGAGAATCATCTACTACACTACAGCACAGCTGAGAATCATCTACTACACTACAGCACAGCTGAGAATCATCTACTACACTACAGCACAGCTGAGAATCATCTACAACACTACAGCACAGCTGAGAATCATCCACCACACTACAGCACAGCTGAGAATCATCTACTACACTACAGCACAGCTGAGAATCATCTACAACAATACAGCACAGCTGAGAATCATCTACTACACTACAGCACAGCTGAGAATCATCTACAACACTACAGCACAGCTGAGAATCATCCACCACACTACAGCACAGCTGAGAATCATCTACTACACTACAGCACAGCTGAGAATCATCTACAACACTACAGCACAGCTGAGAATCATCTACTACACTACAGCACAGCTGAGAATCATCTACTACACTACAGCACAGCTGAGAATCATCTACTACACTACAGCACAGCTGAGAATCATCTACTACACTACAGCACAGCTGAGAATCATCTACCACACTACAGCACAGCTGAGAATCATCTACTACACTACAGCACAGCTGAGAATCATCTACTACACTACAGCACAGCTGAGAATCATCTACTACACTACAGCACAGCTGAGAATCATCTACTACACTACAGCACAGCTGAGAATCATCTACTACACTACAGCACAGCTGAGAATCATCTACTACACTACAGCACAGCTGAGAATCATCTACTACACTACAGCACAGCTGAGAATCATCTACTACACTACAGCACAGCTGAGAATCATCTACAACACTACAGCACAGCTGAGAATCATCTACTACACTACAGGACAGCTGAGAATCATCTACTACACTACAGCACAGCTGAGAATCATCTACTACACTACAGCACAGCTGAGAATCATCTACAACACTACAGCACAGCTGAGAATCATCTACTACACTACAGCACAGCTGAGAATCATCTACTACACTACAGCACAGCTGAGAATCATCTACAACACTAAAACACAGCTGAGAATCATCTACTACACTACAGCACAGCTGAGAATCATCTACTACACTACAGCACAGCTGAGAATCATCTACTACACTACAGCACAGCTGAGAATCATCTACTACACTACAGCACAGCTGAGAATCATCTACTACACTAAAACACAGCTGAGAATCATCCACCACACTACAGCACAGCTGAGAATCATCCACCACCCTACAGCACAGCTGAGAATCATCCACCACACTACAGCACAGCTGAGAATCATCTACTACACTAAAACACAGCTGAGAATCATCCACCACACTACAGCACAGCTGAGAATCATCCACCACACTACAGCACAGCTGAGAATCATCTACTACACTACAGCACAGCTGAGAATCATCTACTACACTACAGCACAGCTGAGAATCATCTACTACACTACAGCACAGCTGAGAATCATCTACTACACTACAGCACAGCTGAGAATCATCTACTACACTACAGCACAGCTGAGAATCATCTACTACACTACAGTACAGCTGAGAATCATCTACTACACTAAAACACAGCTGAGAATCATCTACTACACTACAGCACAGCTGAGAATCATCTACTAAACTAAAACACAGCTGAGAATCATCTACTACACTACAGCACAGCTGAGAATCATCTACTACACTACAGCACAGCTGAGAATCATCTACTACACTACAGCACAGCTGAGAATCATCTACTACACTACAGCACAGCTGAGAATCATCTACTACACTACAGCACAGCTGAGAATCATCTACTACACTACAGCACAGCTGAGAATCATCTACTACACTACAGCACAGCTGAGAATCATCCACCACACTACAGCACAGCTGAGAATCATCTACTACACTACAGCACAGCTGAGAATCATCTACTACACTACAGCACCGCTGAGAATCATCTACTACACTACAGCACAGCTGAGAATCATCTACTACACTACAGCACAGCTGAGAATCATCTACTACACTACAGCACAGCTGAGAATCATCTACTACACTACAGCACAGCTGAGAATCATCTACTACACTACAGCACAGCTGAGAATCATCCACCACACTACAGCACAGCTGAGAATCATCTACTACACTACAGCACAGCTGAGAATCATCTACAACACTACAGCACAGCTGAGAATCATCTACTACACTACAGCACAGCTGAGAATCATCTACTACACTACAGCACAGCTGAGAATCATCTACAACACTACAGCACAGCTGAGAATCATCTACTACACTACAGCACAGCTGAGAATCATCTACTACACTACAGCACAGCTGAGAATCATCTACTACACTATAGCACAGCTGAGAATCATCTACTACACTACAGCACAGCTGAGAATCATCTACTACACTACAGCACAGCTGAGAATCATCTACTACACTACAGCACAGCTGAGAATCATCTACAACACTACAGCACAGCTGAGAATCATCTACTACACTACAGCACAGCTGAGAATAATCTACAACACTACAGCACAGCTGAGAATCATCTACTACACTACAGCACAGCTGAGAATCATCTACTACACTACAGCACAGCTGAGAATCATCTACAAAACTACAGCACAGCTGAGAATCATCTACTACACTACAGCACAGCTGAGAATCATCTACTACACTACAGCACAGCTGAGAATCATCTACTACACTACAGCACAGCTGAGAATCATCTACTACACTAAAACACAGCTGAGAATCATCCACCACACTACAGCACAGCTGAGAATCATCCACCACACTACAGCACAGCTGAGAATCATCTACTACACTAAAACACAGCTGAGAATCATCTACTACACTACAGCACAGCTGAGAATAATCTACAACACTACAGCACAGCTGAGAATCATCTACTACACTACAGCACAGCTGAGAATCATCTACTACACTACAGCACAGCTGAGAATCATCTACAAAACTACAGCACAGCTGAGAATCATCTACTACACTACAGCACAGCTGAGAATCATCTACTACACTACAGCACAGCTGAGAATCATCTACTACACTACAGCACAGCTGAGAATCATCTACTACACTACAGCACAGCTGAGAATCATCCACCACACTACAGCACAGCTGAGAATCATCTACTACACTAAAACACAGCTGAGAATCATCCACCACACTACAGCACAGCTGAGAATCATCCACCACACTACAGCACAGCTGAGAATCATCTACTACACTACAGCACAGCTGAGAGTCATCTACTACACTAAAACACAGCTGAGAATCATCTACTACACTACAGCACAGCTGAGAATCATCTACTACACTAAAACACAGCTGAGAATCATCTACTACACTACAGCACAGCTGAGAATCATCTACTACACTACAGCACAGCTGAGAATCATCTACTACACTACAGCACAGCTGAGAATCATCTACTACACTACAGCACAGCTGAGAATCATCTACTACACTACAGCACAGCTGAGAATCATCTACTACACTACAGCACAGCTGAGAATCATCTACTACACTACAGCACAGCTGAGAATCATCCACCACACTACAGCACAGCTGAGAATCATCTACTACACTACAGCACAGCTGAGAATCATCTACAACACTACAGCACAGCTGAGAATCATCTACTACACTACAGCACAGCTGAGAATCATCTACTACACTACAGCACAGCTGAGAATCATCTACTACACTACAGCACAGCTGAGAATCATCTACTACACTACAGCACAGCTGAGAATCATCTACTACACTACAGCACAGCTGAGAATCATCTACAACACTAAAACACAGCTGAGAATCATCTACTACACTACAGCACAGCTGAGAATCATCTACTACACTACAGCACAGCTGAGAATCATCTACTACACTACAGCACAGCTGAGAATCATCTACTACACTAAAACACAGCTGAGAATCATCCACCACACTACAGCACAGCTGAGAATCATCCACCACCCTACAGCACAGCTGAGAATCATCCACCACACTACAGCACAGCTGAGAATCATCTACTACACTAAAACACAGCTGAGAATCATCCACCACACTACAGCACAGCTGAGAATCATCCACCACACTACAGCACAGCTGAGAATCATCTACTACACTACAGCACAGCTGAGAATCATCTACTACACTACAGCACAGCTGAGAATCATCTACTACACTACAGCACAGCTGAGAATCATCTACTACACTACAGCACAGCTGAGAATCATCTACTACACTACAGCACAGCTGAGAATCATCTACTACACTAAAACACAGCTGAGAATCATCTACTACACTACAGCACAGCTGAGAATCATCTACTACACTAAAACACAGCTGAGAATCATCTACTACACTACAGCACAGCTGAGAATCATCTACTACACTACAGCACAGCTGAGAATCATCTACTACACTACAGCACAGCTGAGAATCATCTACTACACTACAGCACAGCTGAGAATCATCTACTACACTACAGCACAGCTGAGAATCATCCACCACACTACAGCACAGCTGAGAATCATCTACTACACTACAGCACAGCTGAGAATCATCTACAACACTACAGCACAGCTGAGAATCATCTACTACACTACAGCACAGCTGAGAATCATCTACTACACTACAGCACAGCTGAGAATCATCTACTACACTACAGCACAGCTGAGAATCATCTACTACACTACAGCACAGCTGAGAATCATCTACCACACTACAGCACAGCTGAGAATCATCTACTACACTACAGCACAGCTGAGAATCATCTACCACACTGCAGCACAGCTGAGAATCATCTACTACACTACAGCACAGCTGAGAATCATCTACTACACTACAGCACAGCTGAGAATCATCTACTACACTACAGCACAGCTGAGAATCATCTACTACACTACAGCACAGCTGAGAATCATCTACTACACTACAGCACAGCTGAGAATCATCTACTACACTACAGCACAGCTGAGAATCATCTACTACACTACAGCACAGCTGAGAATCATCTACTACACTACAGCACAGCTGAGAATCATCTACAAAACTACAGCACAGCTGAGAATCATCTACTACACTACAGCACAGCTGAGAATCATCTACTACACTACAGCACAGCTGAGAATCATCTACTACACTACAGCACAGCTGAGAATCATCTACTACACTAAAACACAGCTGAGAATCATCCACCACACTACAGCACAGCTGAGAATCATCCACCACACTACAGCACAGCTGAGAATCATCTACTACACTAAAACACAGCTGAGAATCATCCACCACACTACAGCACAGCTGAGAATCATCCACCACACTACAGCACAGCTGAGAATCATCTACTACACTACAACACAGCTGAGAATCATCTACTACACTACAGCACAGCTGAGAATCATCTACTACACTACAGCACAGCTGAGAATCATCTACTACACTACAGCACAGCTGAGAATCATCTACTACACTACAGCACAGCTGAGAATCATCTACTACACTACAGCACAGCTGAGAATCATCTACTACACTACAGCACAGCTGAGAATCATCTACTACACTACAGCACAGCTGAGAATCATCTACTACACTACAGCACAGCTGAGAATCATCTACTACACTACAGCACAGCTGAGAATCATCTACTACACTAAAACACAGCTGAGAATCATCTACTACACTACAGCACAGCTGAGAATCATCTACTACACTACAGCACAGCTGAGAATCATCTACTACACTACAGCACAGCATCAGAATCATCTACTACACTACAGCACAGCTGAGAATCATCTACTACACTACAGCACAGCTGAGAATCATCTACTACACTACAGCACAGCTGAGAATCATCTACTACACTACAGCACAGCTGAGAATCATCTACTACACTACAGCACAGCTGAGAATCATCTACCACACTACAGCACAGCTGAGAATCATCTACCACACTACAGCACAGCTGAGAATCATCTACTACACTACAGCACAGCTGAGAATCATCTCCTACACTACAGCACAGCTGAGAATCATCTACTACACTACAGCACAGCTGAGAATCATCTACTACACTACAGCACAGCTGAGAATCATCTACTACACTACAGCACAGCTGAGAATCATCTACTACACTACAGCACAGCTGAGAATCATCTACTACACTACAGCACAGCTGAGAATCATCTACTACACTAAAACACAGCTGAGAATCATCTACTACACTACAGCACAGCTGAGAATCATCTACTACACTAAAACACAGCTGAGAATCATCTACTACACTACAGCACAGCTGAGAATCATCTACTACACTACAGCACAGCTGAGAATCATCTACTACACTACAGCACAGCTGAGAATCATCTACTACACTACAGCACAGCTGAGAATCATCTACTACACTACAGCACAGCTGAGAATCATCCACCACACTACAGCACAGCTGAGAATCATCTACTACACTACAGCACAGCTGAGAATCATCTACAACACTACAGCACAGCTGAGAATCATCTACTACACTACAGCACAGCTGAGAATCATCTACTACACTACAGCACAGCTGAGAATCATCTACTACACTACAGCACAGCTGAGAATCATCTACTACACTACAGCACAGCTGAGAATCATCTACTACACTACAGCACAGCTGAGAATCATCTACCACACTACAGCACAGCTGAGAATAATCTACTACACTACAGCACAGCTGAGAATCATCTACTACACTACAGCACAGCTGAGAATCATCTACTACACTACAGCACAGCTGAGAATCATCTACTACACTACAGCACAGCTGAGAATCATCTACTACACTACAGCACAGCTGAGAATCATCTACTACACTACAGCACAGCTGAGAATCATCTACTACACTACAGCACAGCTGAGAATCATCTACTACACTACAGCACAGCTGAGAATCATCTACAAAACTACAGCACAGCTGAGAATCATCTACTACACTACAGCACAGCTGAGAATCATCTACTACACTACAGCACAGCTGAGAATCATCTACTACACTACAGCACAGCTGAGAATCATCTACTACACTAAAACACAGCTGAGAATCATCCACCACACTACAGCACAGCTGAGAATCATCCACCACACTACAGCACAGCTGAGAATCATCTACTACACTAAAACACAGCTGAGAATCATCCACCACACTACAGCACAGCTGAGAATCATCCACCACACTACAGCACAGCTGAGAATCATCTACTACACTACAGCACAGCTGAGAATCATCTACTACACTACAGCACAGCTGAGAATCATCTACTACACTACAGCACAGCTGAGAATCATCTACTACACTACAGCACAGCTGAGAATCATCTACTACACTACAGCACAGCTGAGAATCATCTACTACACTACAGCACAGCTGAGAATCATCTACTACACTACAGCACAGCTGAGAATCATCTACTACACTACAGCACAGCTGAGAATCATCTACTACACTACAGCACAGCTGAGAATCATCTACTACACTACAGCACAGCTGAGAATCATCTACTACACTAAAACACAGCTGAGAATCATCTACTACACTACAGCACAGCTGAGAATCATCTACTACACTACAGCACAGCTGAGAATCATCTACTACACTACAGCACAGCATCAGAATCATCTACTACACTACAGCACAGCTGAGAATCATCTACTACACTACAGCACAGCTGAGAATCATCTACTACACTACAGCACAGCTGAGAATCATCTACTACACTACAGCACAGCTGAGAATCATCTACTACACTACAGCACAGCTGAGAATCATCTACCACACTACAGCACAGCTGAGAATCATCTACCACACTACAGCACAGCTGAGAATCATCTACTACACTACAGCACAGCTGAGAATCATCTACTACACTACAGCACAGCTGAGAATCATCTACAACACTACAGCACAGCTGAGAATCATCCACCACACTACAGCACAGCTGAGAATCATCTACTACACTACAGCACAGCTGAGAATCATCTACAACACTACAGCACAGCTGAGAATCATCTACTACACTACAGCACAGCTGAGAATCATCTACAACACTACAGCACAGCTGAGAATCATCCACCACACTACAGCACAGCTGAGAATCATCTACTACACTACAGCACAGCTGAGAATCATCTACAACACTACAGCACAGCTGAGAATCATCTACTACACTACAGCACAGCTGAGAATCATCTACTACACTACAGCACAGCTGAGAATCATCTACTACACTACAGCACAGCTGAGAATCATCTACTACACTACAGCACAGCTGAGAATCATCTACTACACTACAGCACAGCTGAGAATCATCTACCACACTACAGCACAGCTGAGAATCATCTACTACACTACAGCACAGCTGAGAATCATCTACTACACTACAGCACAGCTGAGAATCATCTACTACACTACAGCACTGCTGAGAATCATCTACTACACTACAGCACAGCTGAGAATCATCTACTACACTACAGCACAGCTGAGAATCATCTACTACACTACAGCACAGCTGAGAATCATCTACTACACTACAGCACAGCTGAGAATCATCCACCACACTACAGCACAGCTGAGAATCATCTACTACACTACAGCACAGCTGAGAATCATCTACAACACTACAGCACAGCTGAGAATCATCTACTACACTACAGCACAGCTGAGAATCATCTACTACACTACAGCACAGCTGAGAATCATCTACTACACTACAGCACAGCTGAGAATCATCTACTACACTACAGCACAGCTGAGAATCATCTACTACACTACAGCACAGCTGAGAATCATCTACAACACTAAAACACAGCTGAGAATCATCTACTACACTACAGCACAGCTGAGAATCATCTACTACACTACAGCACAGCTGAGAATCATCTACTACACTACAGCACAGCTGAGAATCATCTACTACACTACAGCACAGCTGAGAATCATCTACTACACTAAAACACAGCTGAGAATCATCCACCACACTACAGCACAGCTGAGAATCATCCACCACCCTACAGCACAGCTGAGAATCATCCACCACACTACAGCACAGCTGAGAATCATCTACTACACTAAAACACAGCTGAGAATCATCCACCACACTACAGCACAGCTGAGAATCATCCACCACACTACAGCACAGCTGAGAATCATCTACTACACTACAGCACAGCTGAGAATCATCTACTACACTACAGCACAGCTGAGAATCATCTACTACACTACAGCACAGCTGAGAATCATCTACTACACTACAGCACAGCTGAGAATCATCTACTACACTACAGCACAGCTGAGAATCATCTACTACACTAAAACACAGCTGAGAATCATCTACTACACTACAGCACAGCTGAGAATCATCTACTACACTAAAACACAGCTGAGAATCATCTACTACACTACAGCACAGCTGAGAATCATCTACTACACTACAGCACAGCTGAGAATCATCTACTACACTACAGCACAGCTGAGAATCATCTACTACACTACAGCACAGCTGAGAATCATCTACTACACTACAGCACAGCTGAGAATCATCTACTACACTACAGCACAGCTGAGAATCATCTACTACACTACAGCACAGCTGAGAATCATCCACCACACTACAGCACAGCTGAGAATCATCTACTACACTACAGCACAGCTGAGAATCATCTACTACACTACAGCACTGCTGAGAATCATCTACTACACTACAGCACAGCTGAGAATCATCTACTACACTACAGCACAGCTGAGAATCATCTACTACACTACAGCACAGCTGAGAATCATCTACCACACTACAGCACAGCTGAGAATCATCTACTACACTACAGCACAGCTGAGAATCATCTACTACACTACAGCACAGCTGAGAATCATCTACTACACTACAGGACAGCTGAGAATCATCTACTACACTACAGCACAGCTGAGAATCATCTACTACACTACAGCACAGCTGAGAATCATCTACTACACTACAGCACAGCTGAGAATCATCTACCACACTACAGCACAGCTGAGAATCATCCACCACACTACAGCACAGCTGAGAATCATCTACTACACTACAGCACAGCTGAGAATCATCTACAACACTACAGCACAGCTGAGAATCATCTACTACACTACAGCACAGCTGAGAATCATCTACTACACTACAGCACAGCTGAGAATCATCTACAACACTACAGCACAGCTGAGAATCATCTACTACACTACAGCACAGCTGAGAATCATCTACTACACTACAGCACAGCTGAGAATCATCTACTACACTATAGCACAGCTGAGAATCATCTACTACACTACAGCACAGCTGAGAATCATCTACTACACTACAGCACAGCTGAGAATCATCTACTACACTACAGCACAGCTGAGAATCATCTACAACACTACAGCACAGCTGAGAATCATCTACTACACTACAGCACAGCTGAGAATCATCTACAACACTACAGCACAGCTGAGAATCATCTACTACACTACAGCACAGCTGAGAATCATCTACTACACTACAGCACAGCTGAGAATCATCTACAAAACTACAGCACAGCTGAGAATCATCTACTACACTACAGCACAGCTGAGAATCATCTACTACACTACAGCACAGCTGATAATCATCTACTACACTACAGCACAGCTGAGAATCATCTACTACACTAAATCACAGCTGAGAATCATCCACCACACTACAGCACAGCTGAGAATCATCCACCACACTACAGCACAGCTGAGAATCATCTACTACACTAAAACACAGCTGAGAATCATCCACCACACTACAGCACAGCTGAGAATCATCCACCACACTACAGCACAGCTGAGAATCATCTACTACACTACAGCACAGCTGAGAATCATCTACTACACTACAGCACAGCTGAGAATCATCTACTACACTACAGCACAGCTGAGAATCATCTACTACACTACAGCACAGCTGAGAATCATCTACTACACTACAGCACAGCTGAGAATCATCTACTACACTACAGCACAGCTGAGAATCATCTACTACACTACAGCACAGCTGAGAATCATCTACTACACTACAGCACAGCTGAGAATCATCTACTACACTACAGCACAGCTGAGAATCATCTACTACACTACAGCACAGTTGAGAATCATCTACAACACTACAGCACAGCTGAGAATCATCTACTACACTACAGCACAGCTGAGAATCATCTACAACACTAAAACACAGCTGAGAATCATCTACTACACTACAGCACAGCTGAGAATCATCTACTACACTACAGCACAGCTGAGAATCATCTACTACACTACAGCACAGCTGAGAATCATCTACCACACTACAGCACAGCTGAGAATCATCTACTACACTACAGCACAGCTGAGAATCATCTACTACACTACAGCACAGCTGAGAATCATCTACTACACTACAGCACAGCTGAGAATCATCTACTACACTACAGCACAGCTGAGAATCATCTACTACACTACAGCACAGCTGAGAATCATCTACTACACTACAGCACAGCTGAGAATCATCTACTACACTACAGCACAGCTGAGAATCATCTACTACACTACAGCACAGCTGAGAATCATCTACAACACTACAGCACAGCTGAGAATCATCTACTACACTACAGCACAGCTGAGAATCATCTACAACACTACAGCACAGCTGAGAATCATCCACCACACTACAGCACAGCTGAGAATCATCTACTACACTACAGCACAGCTGAGAATCATCTACTACACTACAGCACAGCTGAGAATCATCTACTACACTACAGCACAGCTGAGAATCATCTACTACACTACAGCACAGCTGAGAATCATCTACTACACTACAGCACAGCTGAGAATCATCTACTACACTACAGCACAGCTGAGAATCATCTACTACACTACAGCACAGCTGAGAATCATCTCCTACACTACAGCACAGCTGAGAATCATCTACTACACTACAGCACAGCTGAGAATCATCTACTACACTACAGCACAGCTGAGAATCATCTACTACACTACAGCACAGCTGAGAATCATCTACTACACTACAGCACAGCTGAGAATCATCTACTACACTACAGCACAGCTGAGAATCATCTACTACACTACAGCACAGCTGAGAATCATCTCCTACACTACAGCACAGCTGAGAATCATCTACTACACTACAGCACAGCTGAGAATCATCTACTACACTACAGCACAGCTGAGAATCATCTACTACACTACAGCACAGCTGAGAATCATCTACTACACTACAGCACAGCAGAGAATCATCTACTACACTACAGCACAGCTGAGAATCATCTACTTCACTACAGCACAGCTGAGAATCATCTACAACACTACAGCACACCTGAAACCCAGAGAACTGGTGTCCGCTCACAGAAATACTCCATGTTAAACCACATTATTAACCACTTGCTCTATTTAGAGGTCCTTTTTTGGCATTCAGAGCCCCCATTCAGTTATTCATGTGTTATTATATAAGTCTTATGACAGAGCTATGTAGGCGTCTTTCCTAACTCAGTTGCCGGAGAGGAAGGAAACCACTCAGGGATTTCACCATGATGCCAATGGTGGCTTTAAAACAGTTACAGAGTTTAATGGCTGATAGGAGAAAACTGAGGATGGACCAACAACATTGTAGTTACTCCACAATACTTAGCTAATTGTCAGAGTGAAAAGAAGCAAGCCTGTACAGGATGCAAATATTCCAGAACATCAGCGGTGGAAAAAGTACCCAATTGTCGTACTTGAGTAAAAGTAACAATACCTTAATAGAAAATGACTCAAGTGAAGTGAAAGTCACCCAGTAAAATACTACTTCAGTAAAAGTCTAAAAGTATTTTGTTTTAAATATACTTAAGTCAAAAGTTTGGACACACTTACTCATTCAAGGGTTTTTCTTTATTTTTACTATTTTCTACATTGTAGAATAATAGTGAAGACATCAAAACTATGAAACAACACATATGGAATCATGTAGTAGGCAAAAAAGTGTTAAACAAATCAAAATATATTCTATATTTGAGATTCTTAAAAGCAGCCACCATTTGCCTTGCTGACAGCTTTGCACACTCTTGGAATTCTCTCAACCAGCTTTATGAGGTAGTCACCTGGAATGCATTTCAGTTAACAGGTGTGCCTTGTCAAAAGTTAATTGGTGGAATTTCTTTTCTTCTTAATGCATTTGAGCCAATCAGTTGTGTTGTGACAAGGCACAGTAGGGGTGGTATACAACAAATAGCCCTATTTGGTAAAAGACCAAGTCCATATTATGGCAAGAACAGCTCAAATAAGCAACGAGAAACGACAGTCCATCATTACTTTAAGACATAAAAGTCAGTCAATGAGGAAAAGTGCAAGACCTTTGAAAGTTTTTTCAAGTGCAGTCGCAAAAACCATCAAGCGTTATGATGAAACTGGCTCTCATGAGGACCGCCACAAAAAAGGAAGACCCAGAGTTCCCTCTGCTGCAGAGGATAAGTTCATCAGAGTTAACTGCACCTCAGATTGCAGCCCAAATAATGCTTCACAGAGTTAAAGTAACAGACACATCAACATCAACTGTTCAGAGTATACTGCTTGAATCAGGCCTTCATGGTCACATTGCTGCAAATAAACCACTACTAAAGGACACCAATAATAAGAAGAGACTTGCTTGGGTCAAGAAACATGAGCAATGGACATTAGACCGGTGTTAATCTGTCCTTTGGTTTGATGAGTCCAAATTTGAGATTTTTGGTTCCAACCGCTGTGTCTTTGTGAGACACAGATTATGTGAACGGATTATCTCCGCATGTGTGGTTCCCACTGTGAAGCATGGAGGAGAAGGTGTGTTTGCTGGTGACACAGTTGGTGATTTATTTAGAATTCAAGGCACACTTAACCAGCATGGCTACCACAGCATTCTGCAGCAATACACCATCCCATCTGGTTTGTAGAAAATAGTCAAATAAAGAAAATCCCTTGAATGAGTAGGTGTGTCCAATCTTTTGACTGGTACTGTAAGTATCAAAAGTAAAAATATAAATCATTTCAAATTCCTCATATTAAGCAAACCAGACGGCACCATTTTCTAAATTGTAAAGTTTTTACAGAGAGCCAGGGGCACGCTCCAACACAGACATATTTACAAACGAAGCATTTGTTTTTATTGAGTCCACCAGATCAGAGGCAGTAGAGATGGCCAGGGATGTTCTCTTGATAAGTGCGTGAATTTGACAATATTCCTGTCCTGCTAAGCATTCAAAATATAACTCTCTGGGTGTCAGGGAAAATGTATGGAGTAAAAAGTATATTATTTTCTTTAGGAATGTGGTGAAGTAAAAGTAAAAGTTGACACAAATATAAATAGCAAAGTAAAGTACAGATATCCCCAAAAACTACTTAAGTAGTACTTTAAAGTATTTTTACTAATTACTTTACACCACTGCAAAACATGCATCCTGTTTGCAACACAGCACTAAAGTAATACTACAAAAATGTGGTAAAGCAATTTACTTTTTGTCCTGAATACAGTGTTATCTTTCGGGCAAATCCACTCACCTTTCAACAGGTCACTAACCTTAAACACAAGGCCAAATTTACACTGCAGTCGCATACCAATAGAGGAAGATAAGTGTTTCCAATGACATCATCGGTGTGCATCTTGTGATTTTAACCAATTATGAGTAGGCACAGCATACTAATTGCCTACTAATTGTCTACTAATTGGTTAATGATATCAGAGTTTGGGTGTGCCTTTGAGCTTTAGCAAATAAAGGAAAGGAGGGGGGGGCTCAACAACAATGACCAATGAGAAGAGCTCACCATGAAAAACTTCCCAAAGGACTAATTCAAGGTGGAAATTAGTTGTAGCACCCAACAACAACAAAAAGCAGAATTGGTTTCGTATTGCTCACTCTAATCCACTGTACAGGATGTGGACAGGTAACTAACGTTTTGACGTCAAGCTGATGTCTTCCTCAGAGTGACCTGACCATTGCACTTAGCTCCTATTTATATCCAAGTAGCCCATTGAGACACAACAATATTTAAAAAATGATAATAATAATATGTTTCAAAGTAAATGGGAAATTATAGCACAAATGTAACAGTCCTGACCTATTTATGTTAGTTTTTATGTGTTTATGGTCAGGGCATGTGTTTTGGGTGGGCAGTCTATGTTATCTGTTTCTATGTTGGTTTCGGTTTGCCTGGTATGGCTCTTGATTAGAGGCAGGTGGTTTGCATTTTCCTCTAATCAAGAGTCATATTTAGGTAGGGCATTCTCACTGTTTGTTTGTGGGTGATTGTCTCCTGTGATGTCTTTCGTCGTTGTGTTCGATGTATTCACTTTCGGAGCTGTTTGGCTGTTCATATGTTTCGATGTACGTTCCTGTTCGTGAGTTTACGTTTGTCTATGTAAGTTTATGTTCAGGTTGCGTCAACGTCGTTTTGTTATTTTGTAAGTTTTGAAAGTGTTTTGTTTTGTTTAGTCTACGTGGTATTTGTAATAAAAATGGCTTATTTCCCTGACTCCGCATTTTGGTCCGAAGATCCTTCTCTCCTCACCTCATCCGAGGATGAGGAAAGCGACAGCTCTTACAGAATCACCCACCATAGGACCAAGCAGCATGACCAGCGGCAACAGGATCTCTGGAGTTGGGAGGACGAATTGGAAAGAGATGGACCTTGGGCGCAAACTGGAGAATATCGCTGCTCTCGTGTGAAAGGTGAGGCAGCCACAGCCCAGGAGAGGTGGTTTAAGGAGGCAGCTAGGAGACGTGGATGGAAGCCGGAGAATCAAGCTCGAAACCGGAATTATGAGGGGACACGTCTTGCACGGAAGCCCGAAAAGCCCGTGAGTAACTCCCAAAAATTTCTTGGGGGGGGGCTAAGGGGTTGTGGGCCAAGGGCAGGTAGGAGACCTGCGCCCACTTCCCAGGCTAACCGTGGAGAGCGGGAGTACGGGCAGACACCGTGTTACGCAGTAGAGCGCACGGTGTCTCCTGTACGTGTGCATAGTCCAGTGCGGGTTATTCCACCTCCCCGCACTGGTAGGGCTAGATTGGGCATTGAGCCAGGTGTCATGAGGCCGGCTCAACGCGTCTGGTCTCCAGTGCGTCTCCTCGGGCCGGCATACATGGCACCTGCCTTACGCATGGTTTCCCCGGTTCGCCTACATAGCCCGGTGCGGGTTATTCCACCTCCCCGCACTGGTTGGGCGACCGGGAGCATTCAACCAGGTAAGGTTGGGCAGGCTCAATGCTCAAGAGAGCCAGTACGCCTGCACGGTCCGGTATTTCCGGCGCCACCTCCCCGCCCCAACCCAGTACCACCAGTGCCTCCTCCACGCACTAGCCTTATGGTGCGTGTCTCCAGCCCGGTATCACCAATTCCGGCACCACGCACTAAGCCTTTTGTGCGTCTCCAGAGTCCTGTGCATCCTGTTGCTGCTCCCCGCATTAGCCCTGAGATGCGTGTCCCCAGTCCGGTACCACCAGTTCCGGCCCCACGCACTAGGCCTAATGTGCGTCCCCAGAGTTCAGTGTGCCCTGTCCCTGCTCCACGCACTAGTAGGAGGGTGCTTATCATTAGCCCGGTGCCTCCAGTTCCGGCACCACGCACCAGGTCTACAGTGCGCCGTATCCGGCCAGAGCCATCCGTCTCCCCAGCGCCATCTGAGCCATCCGTCTCCCCAGCGCCATCTGAGCCATCCGTCTCCTCAGCGCCATCTGAGCCATCCGTCTCCCCAGCGCCATCTGAGCCATCCGTCTCCCCAGCGCCATCTGAGCCATCCGTCTGCCAGGAGCCTGCAAAGCCGCCCGTCTGCCATGAGCCTGCAAAGCCGCCCGTCTGCCATGAGCCTACAGAGCCATCCGCCAGACAGGAGCCGCTAGAGCCGTCAGCCAGACAGGAGCCGCTAGAGCCGCCCGCCAGACAGGATCTGCCAGAGCCGCCAACCAGACAGGATCTGCCAGAGCCGCCAACCAGACAGGATCTGCCAGAGCCGCCAACCAGACAGGATCTGCCAGAGCCGCCAATCAGACAGGATCTGCCAGAGCCGCCAGCGAGCCATGAGCAGCCAGAGCCGTCAGAGAGCCATGAGCAGCCAGAGCCGTCAGAGAGCCATGAGCAGCCAGAGCCGTCAGAGAGCCATGAGCAGCCAGAGCCGTCAAAGAGCCATGAGCAGCCAGAGCCGTCAGTGAGCCATGAGCAGCCAGAGCCGTCAGAGAGCCATGAGCGTCGAGAGCCGTCAGCTTGCCATGAGCGTCGAGAGCCGTCAGCTTGCCATGAGCGTCGAGAGCCGTCAGCCTGCCATGAGCGTCGAGAGCCGTCAGCCTGCCATGAGCGTCGAGAGCCGTCAGCCTGCCATGAGCGTCGAGAGCCGTCAGCCTGCCATGAGCGTCGAGAGCCGTCAGCCTGCCATGAGCGTCGAGAGCCGTCAGCCTGCCATGAGCGTAGAGAGCCGTCAGTCTGCCATGAGCGTCGAGAGCCGTCAGCCTGCATGGACCTGCCAGAGCCGTCCAAACAGGACCTGCCAGAGTCCTTCAGCCGGGATCTGCCCCTTGTCCCGGTGTTGCCCCTTGTCCCGGTGCTGCCCCTTGTCCCGGTGCTGCCCCTTGTCCCGGTGCTGCCCCTTGTCCCGGTGCTGCCCCTTGTCCCGGTGCTGCCCCTTATTCCAGTGATGGTCCTTATCCTGGTGCTGCCCCTTGTTCTGGTGCTGCCCCTTGTCCCGGTGCTACCCCTTGTCCCGGTGCTGCCCCTTGTCCCGGTGCTAGCTGTTTATTTAGGGGAAGGTAGTGTTAGGGTGGTCAGTAGAAGGGGTAGAAAGAAGAGGGGAGTGACTATGGTGGTGCGGGGACAGCGTCCTGAACCGGAACCACCACCGTGGTCAACTGCCCACCCGGACCCTCCCCTGGACTTTGTGCTGGTGCGCCCGGCGTTCGCACCTTGGGGGGGGGGGGGGTACTGTAACAGTCCTGACCTATTTATGTTAGTTTTTATGTGTTTATGGTCAGGGCATGTGTTTTGGGTGGGCAGTCTATGTTATCTGTTTCTATGTTGGTTTCGGTTTGCCTGGTATGGCTCTTGATTAGAGGCAGGTGGTTTGCATTTTCCTCTAATCAAGAGTCATATTTAGGTAGGGCATTCTCACTGTTTGTTTGTGGGTGATTGTCTCCTGTGATGTCTTTCGTCGGTTGTGTTCGATGTATTCACTTTCGGAGCTGTTTGGCTGTTCATATGTTTCGATGTACGTTCCTGTTCGTGAGTTTACGTTTGTCTATGTAAGTTTATGTTCAGGTTGCGTCAACGTCGTTTTGTTATTTTGTAAGTTTTGAAAGTGTTTTGTTTTGTTTAGTCTACGTGGTATTTGTAATAAAAATGGCTTATTTCCCTGACTCCGCATTTTGGTCCGAAGATCCTTCTCTCCTCACCTCATCCGAGGATGAGGAAAGCGACAGCTCTTACAACAAAATAGAAATAGTGTGTCTCGATAATCAATAGGCCATGTCAAAATATACATAGGTAATAGTTGGGTGTCTGTATCCAGAGACTAAGAGACCCAAAAAATCAAGACAACACCTATATAGAAACGAGGACAGTGAAAAATCATTGTTTCGGCCCTTTGGATCAACAGTCAACAGTGTGTAAAAACTGTGTTTTTATTATGAATAGCAGCATTGTGTTCTGCAATGCAAAGTTTCAATGCTTGTTTAGTTTTACCAATATAAGCAGCCCCGCAGATGCATTTCAGCATGTATATGACATTTGTGGTGCTACAATTAATGAGGCTTCGGATTTTGTATTCTTTACCTGTTCTCGGGTGGTACAAAACTTTAGTATTGGTCATACTGTCACAATGTACACAGTGACCACTCTTGTAAATGCCATTGGGCAGGCCTGGGAGCCAAGTGTCATGCTTCTTGGGTAGCTGCATGCTGTGCGTAATGGATTCGTCTAGATTGTGTGCACAAATGAGAGGTTGGCAATGTTGGGAACTCTGGTAGATTTGGATCCTGTTCAATGACACCCTTGTCATACCCGTGATGCAGGAACCTGGTGCACATATCATTAGTTTTGCACTCTAAATCTATGTCTGTAATATAGTTAGGTCAGAGTCTTAGGAATTGACCCAGCAGTACGTTCTGCTTAACGTGTACCGGGTGTTTACTGTCTGCATGAAGAAGACAGTAGACTCCACCTTGTTTTCTTTATTTTTGTGGAATGTAAGATACAAGAAGTCTATTTTCTCCCCACTTCTATCTGCTGTGAATTTGAGATATCATTGGAAACACTTATCTTCCTCTTAATTTTTTACTAGAAAAACATAAAACGCACAATTTTCACATAATGTTGATTTTTGGGGGTGATGCTGGAGATGATGAATATGAAGTTGAATTTTTTTTAAATTTCCCTTTAAACCTACTTGAAAATCTATGGCAAGACCTGAAAATTGTTGTCTAGCAATGATCAACAACCAATTTGACACAGCTTGAAGAAGTTTGAAAAGAATAATGGGCAAATGTTACACAATCCAGGTGTGGAAAGCTCTTGAAGAATTACCCAGAAAGACTTACAGCTGTAATTGCTTCTACAAAGTATTGACTCAGGGGCGTGTATACTTATGTAAATTAAATGTTACTGTATTTCATTTTCAATACATTTTCATAAATGTCTAACAACATGGTTTCACGTTGTAATTATGGGGTGTTGACTGTAGATGGGTGAGAGAAAAAATTATCAATTTTGAGTTCAGGCTGTAACACAACAAACTGTGGAATAAGTCAAAAGGTATGAATGCTTTCTGAAGATGCTGTAGGTTTCTGCTGTTGGAAGGACATAAAAACAGTAGATTAAGTTGCTCTCTAAATGTAAGTGCATTTTTCACTGACACGCTGAATGCAGACGGTTATAAAATCCTTGTTAAATAACTGGTCCACTGAACATTACGTTGAATGAAAGGTAAAGCGCACCACGAGATATCAACAGAATCCAAACACACAAAATAACACTTAATTGCTATTTGACAGTGTTGATTGGAATTTTTCGCTGTTTGTTGCTCACAGCAATCACATTTCGTTTTATCTCACTCTCTTTATTTAATCTATCTCTTGCTTATTCAAGCATGTTTGCTTATTCAAAACACATCTGAAGAATGAATATATACGGACGGATGGAAAAAGAATGACGCGAAAAATATTTCTCCACCTGCAGTATTATGGCATTGTGAGAGAAAGACAGTCCTGGCATTTCTAATATCCACCACTGGCTTCAGCCTCAACAAACTATCTAAAGAATGTCACAGAGGAGAAGAGGAGAGAGGAAAGGGAAGAGACTGAGAAAATAGAATAGGTAAGAGAGAGGGGGATGGAAGATAGAGACGGGGAGACCTGAGAGAAATCAAACAGCAGCCGCTGTAAGCAGCTACACAACACAACAGAGGTGCGTTCACAAACCAGCCTGTTTTCACAGCCCTTTGGGACTTCGCAGGCAGATGGTTTGCGTTGTTTTCCAATCTGTTCTGAGCAGTAACACAGCCCACATGGGGTGTGGCTTTATGAACGAGGGAGGGAAGATGGGATTGTTTAAGACAGATGAAACAAGGTGTTGTGTTTGATGCCATCTCCAGTGGACAAAAGGCTGATTTCCTGTTTTTTGAAAACACAAAGAAAACATGTAGTTTGTTGATGCAGTTCAAGACTGTGAATATCAGCAGAAGAGGAGAGAGGAGACAGGAGAAGAGGCACAGAACACATAGGATTGGCTGTGTAATGCCTGACAATAACAGTTATTAAGCCATAAATATTACTGTAAATAGGGGCTCGATTAAATCCGTATCGCGGAAGTTCTGGGTTAAAGTACGATTGAAATTGAAAGGTAATTTCCAATTGAGCCGACATACATACAGTATACGGCATTTATGGTGAATGCAGTCTCCGCAAACACGAGACCATAGCTTTTAAATATCTATCGCGCTACAACGCAGATCTTCAGCCCTACGGATTAAACCTAGCACTAAATCTTATTTAAGTGACTTAATATTATTTACCAATTTCTCTTGAATAATGCCAGCAAACACAGTATCAACAGAATTAATAAGGTTAGTTATTTGACTATGTATACCTAAAGTACATATCTCTAAACTAATCTTTATGACAATCTTTACTTTATAACCACAATGCCCATTTTAATGAAGACCAATCCTTAATTTCTGTCCAATTGTTATGTATTTTCTATTCATTATTAAACTTCCTTTCTATGATTTCATTAGTGAGCTTCAAACCAGATACAGAGCACATTTTATTTTGCGTTACCATCTCTGCTTCATTATTGCCAGAGAAGGCGGAGAGGCAGAGGGTTTTCTTGTCATTAGTAAACTATTTTACCCTACTTGGCCGGAGCACAGTCTCTCTTACCCCATTCCTTCAGACATGGCCTTTTCTCCACTGCATAACCGCAGTGTGTGTGTGTGTGTGTGTGTGTGTGTGTCCGCGTGCGTGCATGTGTGTGTGTTATGTTTTCCCATGAGCGTGCACACCACACGCCACTCCTATTTCAATGGAATGGAGAAGCCCTCTGGAAAACAAAGAAGCAGTAACCCAGAGATGTTATGCTCTAACGACAGGCGTTGTTTGTTAAATCACATGTTATGAAATGACTCATAGTTACTGGGCCACAAGAGCATCTTTGTTCCCAGCAAATAATTCTATACTTTTTTTTATGGTCAAAAGCAAGATTTCTCCTGTTTTTTGTCTCAGAGAGAAATATGTAGAGGGTAAAAGCTGAGAGTTTTCAGGCTTCTCATATAAAATGTCTGTGACAGAAGGTATGTGTCAAGTTCCAGTGAGAACGAGGGAGAGAGAGAGGGAGATGGAGGGAGAGGGAGAGTGCGGGTGAACAGCTGAACAGTTTTTAGTTATTGAAGTGATGAGAGTAAATGGCAGTATGTGCCATTTAAAACACCATAGCCAAAAGGGTCTCTCTCTCCTTGTTTCTCCTTCCTTTCTCCCTCACCCTTTCTCTTTCTGTCTCCCCTCTCTCCTTCCTCTACCAGTATTAGTCCCGAGCGATTAACCAAAATGTAGGTTATTTTTCACTTTTTAAACAACTAATTGAGCTATGTTGGTTCAATTATTTGAATTCCATTTAGTTCTGTTTTTTTTCTGCAAGAGAAAAATCATATCCAGCCTGAACTGTCCGATGTAGTAGGAAGTTGTAGTTTCCAGCAGGCTAATATTCAACATAGTTTAGTACATAAAAAGTGGTAATTAACTACAATGACTAAAATCCATTGAGCATCTACTTGTCAGGTCTGTGTTTCTTTTACGCCTGCTACAGAAGAGATAGAAGGAAGAGACAGAAGAATGCATGATCGTGAGGGGATATAGAGAGCAGCTGTTGCTTTGACAGGTATCTCTAACTGAAAATAATTCCTCAAAAAAGTATGCCTTATTAAATAACTACTTTCAGACAGCATAGGCCATAACTCTATAGAGATGAAGACTTGGAATGAAATAAAAAAGTCATCAAATTAAACACATATACACAACAACCAAAATATTTAATTAAAGTAAAGCAATCTGAATAAGTGATGGTTAAGAAGTGATAATCAGTAATGGGCAATTTACTACCATCATGGGACTTTATGAATAGTTTTATTCTGTGTTGTTCCAGCATTCAACCCAAATACTCAAAACCGAAATTGAAAACCGTGATTATTTTTGTAATAAATCAAACCGAAACCGAACCGACCTCAAAAAACACTAATCGCTCAGCACTAACCAGTATAGGTGGTGCACGTCGGTGAGAAATCTCCAGTGAAATTGGTTTTCCGTGGAAACTGATGGTTCACTTTGTGCTCGTGATACACACACGCACGCACACACACACACAGTCAGAAGGAGAAGGGAATTGTGTATGCCGTAAAATAATGCATTTTTATGAGCTGCAGATTGCTGTTTATAGGAAAATACACTTTAAGCTGCTAGAGATGTAATCTTGAATGCAGAATTCTAAACAATGAATAATGGGCTTGGAGGCAACAGCTACAGTAGCACCATATCACACACACACACACACACGCACGCGCACGCACACACACACGCGCACACACACGCGCACACACACACACACACACACACACACACACACACACACACACACACACACACACACACACACACACACACACACACACACACACACACACACACACACACACACACACACACACACACACACACACACACACACATTATTATCATCACACAGATTATTACTGCGAAGGCTTTAGTCAGACCATTAGAAATAAAGCTTTATTGAGGAGTGACAGACAACATGGAATAATAATCTCCTCATGAAAAAAACATGAGCTCGGTGTTTCATATTCAGTCTGATTGGTCACTGACTGTGACTAGTCTGATTGGTCACTGACTGTGATTAGACTGATTGGTCACTGACTGTTATTATCAAAGATTTATATTTTAATAGATTTTTCAACAAAGGTTTTTCAATGGTTCAAAGTGTTTTTGGAAATGAAATTGTCTTCTGGATTGTTTCACTGCTATTTGCTGTACTGTAAAGAAACACATTTTTGGTAGCTCACGACGGGAGCTACAACAACAATCTGCCTGTCTCAGACGATGATGTGGTATCCCAGGAAGTTGTGGACAAAACACACGTACACGCACACTCATCTCTGTTTTTAAAATAAAACCACAGGACAGCAGCAGATGACATTAAAGGGCGACTACCAGTCACATGATCCTGAACCCAATGTATCACAACTGTGAGGAAAGGAGAGGAAGTAAATGTATTCCAACCTATGAACGAATATGAATATCAGGACTGAGACTCTTCCAATGACAAAGTGATATGTGTCTTGTGTGTGTGTGTGTGTGTGTGTGTGTGTGTGTGTGTGTGTGTGTGTGTGTGTGTGTGTGTGTGTGTGTGTGTGTGTGTGTGTGTGTGTGTGTGTGTGTGTGTGTGTGTGTGTGTGTGTGTGTGTGTGTGTGTGTGTGTGTGTGTGTGTGTGTGCGTGTGTGTGTCTATTCACGTATGTACAGTTGAAGTTGGATGTTTACATACACCTTAGCCAAATACATTTAAACTCAGTTTTTCACAATTCCTGACATTTAATCCTAGTAACAATTCCCTGTCTTAGGTCAGTTAGGATCACCACTTAATTTTAAGAATGTGAAATGTCAGAATAATAGTAGAGAGAATGATTTACTTCAGCTTTTATTTCTTTCATCACATTCCCAGTGTGTCAGAAGTTTACATACACTCAATTAGTATTTGGTAGCATTGCCTTTAAATTGTTTAACTTGGGTCAAATGTTTCCGGTAGCCTTCCACAAGCTTCCCACAATAAGTTGGGTGAATTTTGGCCCATTTCTCCTGACAGAGCTGGTGTAACTGAGTCAGGTTTGTAGGCCTCCTTGCTCGCACACGCTTTTTCAGTTCTGCCCATACATTTTCTATAGGATTGAGGTCAGGGCTTTGTGATGGCCACTCCAATACCTTGACTTTGTTGTCCTTAAGCCATTTTGCCACAACTTTGGAAGTATGCTTGGGGTCATTGTCCATTTGGAAGACACATTTGCGACCAAGCTTTAACTTCCTGACTGATGTCTTGAGATGTTGCTTCAATATATCCACATCATTTTCCTTCCTCAAGATGCCATCTATTTTGTGAAGTGCACCAGTCCCTCCTGCAGCAAAGCACCCCCACAACATGATGCTGCCACCCCCGTGCTTCACTGTTGGGATGGTGTTCTTTGGCTTGCAAGCCTCCCCCCTTTTCCTCCAAACTTAACGATGGTCATTATGGCCAAACAGTTCTATTTTTGTTTCATCAGACCAGAGGACATTTCTCCAAAAAGTACGATCTTTGTCCACGTGTGCAGATGCAAACCGTGGTCTGGCTTTTTTTATGGCGGTTTTGGAGCCGTGGCTTCTTCGTTGCTGAGCGACCTTTCAGATTATGTTGATATAGGACTCATTTTACTGTGGATATAGATACTTTTGTACCTGTTTCCTCCAGCATCTTCACACGGTCCTTTGCTGCTGTTCTGGGATTGATTTGCACTTTTCGCACCAAAGTACGTTCATCTCTAGCAGACAGAACACGTCTCCTTCTTGAGCAGTATGACGGCTGCATGGTCCCTTGGTGTTTATACTTGCGTACTATTGTTTGTACAGATGAACGTGGTACCTTCAGGCATTTGGAAATTGCTCCCAAGGATGAACCAGACTTGTGGAGGTCTACAATTTTTTTTCTGAGGTCTTGGCTGATTTCTTTTGATTGTCCAATGATGTCAAGCAAAGAGGCACTGAGTTTGAAGGTAGGCCTTGAAATACATCCACAGGGACACCTCCAATTGACTCAAATGATGTCAATTAGCCTATCAGTGTAACGGCTGGTGCTCTCCTCATCCTCGGATGAGGTGAGGAGAGAAGGATCTTCAGACCAAAACGCAGCATTTGGGAAATAAGCCATCTTTATTATGAATACGATGGCAACACGAAACGAAACAAAACACTTTCAAAACTACAAAACAAGAAAACGACGTTGACGAAACCTGAACATAAACTTACATAACTAAACATAAACTTACGTACAGGAAACAGACGACATCGAAACGAAACAAAACAAACAAACGCTACAGTCCAGTGTGGCACGAACATACATACTGACACAGGAGACAATCACCCACAACGAACACTGTGACAACGCCTACCTAAATATGACTCTAATTAGAGGAACGCCAAACACCTGCCTCTAATTTAGAGCCATACCAGGTAACCCAAAACCAACACAGAAACAGAAAACATAGAATGCCCACCCAACCTCACGTCCTGACCAACTAACACACATAACAACTAACATAAATAGGTCAGGAACGTGACAATCAGAAGCTTCTAAAGCCATGACATAATTTTCTGGAATTTTCCAAGCTGTTTAAAGGCACAGTCAACTTAGTGTATGTAAACTTCTGACCCGCTGGAATTGTGTTACAGTGAATTATAAGTGTAATAATCTGTCTGTAAACAATTGTTGGAAAAATTACTTGTGTCATGCACAAAGTAGATGTCCTGACCGACTTGCCAAAACTCTAGTTTGTTAACAAGACATTTGTGGAGTAGTTGAACAGTTTTAATGATTTCAACCTAAGTGTATGTAAACATCAGACTTCATCTGTGTACAGTATGTACACTGAGTGTACAAAACATTAGGAACATTAGGAACACCTGCTCTTCCATGACAGACTGACAAGGTGAAAGCTAAGATTCCTTATTAATGTCACCTGTTACAGTAAATACCACGTCAACCAGTGTAGAGGTTAAAGAAGAATTGTCAAGCCTTGAGATAATTGAGACATGGTTTGTGAGCTATTGAGTGTGATTTAAGTGCTTTTGATCAGGGTATGGTAGTAGGTGCTAGGCACATCGGTTTGTGTCAAGAATCTGCATCGCTGCTATGGTTTTTCACGCTCCACAGTTCCCTGTGTGTCAAGAATGGTCCACCACTCAAAGGACATCCAGTCAACTTCACACAACTGTGGGAAGCATTGTAGTCATCATGGGCCAGCATCCCTGTGGAACGCTTTTGACACCTTGCAGAGTCCATGCCCCAACGAATTGATGCTGTTCTGAGGGCAAAAGGGGGTGCAACTCAATATTAGGAAGGTGTTCCTAATGTTTTTAAAATCAGTGTATAATGTAGGTCTGCACGAATGTGCGTGTATGTATGTGTGTGTATCTATGTTCATGTGTGTGTGTGTGTATTTTTGTGTGTGCATACGTGTGTGTGATCTAGAGGGTGTCGTGTCTGTCTGTCTGATGGAGTCCACTCGACCTGCAGTGACACAGTAGAACCGTCCCCTCCAACCTCGCCCTCTTCTGTTCCCAACAGTCTGACAACCCCCCACCCTAACCCACCGCCTGACTGTCACATTGAAATGCACCACTTGCAGGTGACATCAACAGGAAGTGGCGCCCCGTAATTTACATCACTCTGTCTTCCTGTGGCCAGGCCCGCACCTAGAATCACCAACCAGAGGAGAAGGAGAGAATAACCATTCAAATGGAAAATCACCACCGCAGCGCATCACTCGCCTGCTCGGAGGCCGCCATCTTATGACGAGTATGTGCGGTGTGTGTGAGAGAGAGTGTTTTTGATGGAGTGTGAAGGTGCGTTGCAGAGCGGGGAGATGGCATGGGGCGGTGGGACAGGATGGGGCGTGTGTGTGTGTGTGGTGATAAATCAGTTGGTAGGTAAAGGGTTTTTAATGCAGCGCTCGCTACTCCCAGCTTCCATTCTCTGTCAGAGCTCAGTAAAAGATGAGAGGCCCCCAGGGAATAACACTGGAGCAGAGTGGTGGGCACTGCCGTGGGTCTCACACACACACACACACACACACACCAGCCACTGACTGCGCATGTGAATGAGTGAATCCATGAATAAATGCATGTATAAATAAATGAATAAAACTTATCCTAAAAGGGTCCATACAGTATATTGATGACTCCCCCCCAAAAATGTGTATTTCTAAATTATTTATGACTGGCATATTGCATTAATATTAGGGCAGAAATATTTATTAGGGGACCAAATTGATGTTTCAATATAATTTATTTTTGTGCATTTAATGTAAAGCCACAATCCGAAATCTGTGTTTCAACAGTAGTTCCGCCACTTGGTTTGTAACAGAAAAAGCTACATCCTCGGGAAATGTAACCAGGCACACATAAATTCATAAACTGAGCTATAAGGACTGCCAGTCCAAGATGTCAACACTGAGCTATAAGGACTGCCAGTCCAAGATGTCAACACTGAGCTATAAGGACTGCCAGTCCAAGATGTCAACACTGAGCTATAAGGACTGCCAGTCCAAGATGTCAACACTGAGCTATAAGGACTGCCAGTCCAAGATGTCAACATTGAGCTATAAGGACTGCCAGTCCAAGATGTCAACACTGAGCTATAAGGACTGCCAGTCCAAGATGTCAACACTGAGCTATAAGGACTGCCAGTCCAAGATGTCAACATTGAGCTATAAGGACTGCCAGTCCAAGGTATCAACATATTTGAAACATATTTTGAAGCTATACATTGTTTGTCAAATGATAACAAAAACATAGATGGCAAGAAAACCTAGGGTTTTGTGTTATGGTAAAACTAAGCTCTTAAAGGCATTTCTGAGAGATAAACTTCAAGAATCCATAAATATAGGCTGTGTAGGCTGTTTATCATTAATCTAAATGACCATGGAACAGCAGGAAATCTTACAGATTGTGTCTTTACGGTCAGATACAGTTGTATTGATGATGTGCGGGTCATGGTACCAGGCATCCCTGTGAGAGACTCAGAGTCTCGGGCCGGATATGAAAACTGCACGGAATTTGGCCAGCATCTGACAACACTTAGATGGCAATACATCTCCTGTCTGATAGAAAAATGTGTTCTGAATTGCAGATACACTCTGGCTCTGGCACACCTTTTTAATTTGACTTTGAAGGGCCTGAAATAAGCCAAACACATGGACAGATAGAGAGAGACAGGGAGGGAGGGAGGGATACATAATGTGAATTCTTTAAACTTAGTGGATGGGGCTGTGGACTCCTGCAGCTTGGCATTGAAAGTCACAATTCACTGGAGAACGTAGTACTTAACAGTTAGTCACACGCACACACACATGCTCATTCTTTTACGTAAGACATACATAGCGAAAACATCTTGATCTGTTTGTGTTCTGTAGGAAGAAAAGAGGCTTTGAGTTGACCTCCAATTACATTTTCATAGAATCTTGGCATGATGTATAGGAGAAGGAAGAAACTGTATCCAACCACTGATAGAGGGTCAGGTCTTTTATAATACCACTAGTGGTTGTATAGGACAAGGGATGGGTATATATTATCCAAAATCTGGGGTTAGGTTAGGGAGCAGGTTTTTCTATTACATCATCACGTCATAATAGAAACATGGCAATATGTAAATAAATTCATTTTTGACCTGGCTTGAGTGTTTGCATTGCGTGTAAATTCAAATCAAATCAAACTTTATTTGTCACATGTGCCGAATGCAGCATGCGTAGACCTTAAAGTGAAATGCTTACTTACAAGCCCTTAACCAGCAGTGCAGTTCAATAAAGAGTTAAGAAAATATTTACCAAATTAACTAAAGTTAAAAAAAGAGAAAAATAAATAAAATAACAATAACGAGGATATATTTAGGGGGTACCGGTACCGAGTCATTGTGCGGAGGTACAGGTTAGTTGAGGTAATTTGTACATGTAGGTTATATGTGTGTCTGTACTGCATGTGTGTGTGTGTGTGTGTGTGTGTGTGTGTGTGTGTGTGTGTGTGTGTGTGTGTGTGTGTGTGTGTGTGTGTGTGTGTGTGTGTGTGTGTGTGTGTGTGTGTGTGTGTGTGTGTGTGTGTGTGTGTGTGTGTGTGTGTGTGTGTGTGTGTGTGTGTGTGTGTGTAAATTGCACACACAGTACCTTGTGTTGGGCAGGTTAATACTGCCAGACATATGTGGTTCAGTGATCTCCAAGAGAGAGGAGTTCAGACTCACATACAGCAGAACCTTCACAGCCTCAGTCTCCATGGAAACCAGAAAATAATTTTCCCATGGAGCCGAAGATTCCGAGATGCTGAAATGCACAACTATATTGTGATTATTTATCAGCATAACAGGTTAGACTTTTCCAGCTCACTCTGTCACTTGCGTACCACTACCGCTGTGTGAACAGTATGTGTTGGCTATACACGTCACTAAAACATTCCCCTTATGACCAGGATAATATATAGTATATGCCTAGTCCAAAATATATACAGTATCTCAATCGTCTCTGTTCTGTTCTGATAATCAAAATAAATGCAATTCCGTATTTTAAGCCCACTTTTTTGTCTGTAGTTGGAAAACATGTCTTTCCCAAAACAGTAGTTCATCTTTCCTCTGTTACCCACCATGACCGTAATTATAATGAAGCCAACCAGACATCTATTTAATAAAAACTCCTACATGCCACATTCCTCCACGCGCACGGTTTCAATCACATTTGCAGGAGTTATCAAAACTTTCAAAGTTCTCCCAGTCGGCCCTAAGCCACAGGAAATTCACTCCGACATCTGGAGGGATGGGCCCAGATTACTGCTCATTTACTGTGTATTAGACATCAGTAGGAGGAGGGCACACACACACGCCTCACCTCAGGCTCATCTGAAAACACACCACGGTCTAATCCCCCATAATTCCTTGCTGTAGTTCATCAGTTCTCCTCACTACTCCTTCCCTGGCTCAGCCTATCAGAGGAGTAGGATGAAGTTGCCCCCAGACACTGATTTAAGGTCAGTTTTGTGTTTCCCCTATACTGGCTTAGGTAAGGATTGGGGTGAGGAAAAGCTGATCCTATATCTGTGCCTACAGGCAACTTCTATCCTGAGCATAAAACATCAGACGTGAAAAGTTTAGTACTAAATCAATAGCTTCTGTTAGAGGTATGCTATGGTAAAGTATCTGTTAGAGGTATGCTATGGTAAAGTACCTGTTAGAGGTATGCTATGGTAAAGTATCTGTTAGAGTTATGCTATGGTAAAGTACCTGTTAGAGGTATGCTATGGTAAAGTACCTGTTAGAGGTATGCTATGGTAAAGTACCTGTTAGAGGTATGCTATGATAAAGTGTTTGTTAGAGGTATGCTATGGTAAAGTGTCTGTTAGAGGTATGCTATGGTAAAGTACCTGTTAGAGGTATGCTATGATAAAGTGTCTGTTAGAGGTATGCTATGATAAAGTGTCTGTTAGAGGTATGCTATCATAAAGTGTCTGTTAGAGGTATGCTATGATAAAGTATTTGTTAGAGGTATGCTATGGTAAAGTACCTGTTAGAGGTATGCTATGATAAAGTATTTGTTAGAGGTATGCTATCATAAAGTACCTGTTAGAGGTATGCTATGATAAAGTATTTGTTAGAGGTATGCTATCATAAAGTGTCTGTTAGAAGTATGCTATGATAAAGTATTTGTTAGAGGTATGCTATCATAAAGTGTCTGTTAGAGGTATGCTATGATAAAGTACATGTTAGAGGTTAGTGGTATGCTATGATAAAGCATCTGTTAGAGGTATGCTATGATAAAGTACATGTTAGAGGTTAGAGGTATTCTATGATAAAGTGCCTGTTAGAGGTATGCTATGATAACGTATCTGTTAGAGGTTAGAGGTATTCTATGATAAAGTATCTGTCAGAGGTATTATATGATAAAGTGCCTGTTAGAGGTATTCTATGATAAAGTATCTGTCAGAGGTATTATATGATAAAGTATTTGTTAGAGGTATTCTATGGTAAAATATCTGTCAGAGGTATTATATGATAAAGTATATGTTAGAGGTATTCTATGGTAAAATATCTGTCAGAGGTATTATATGATAAAGTATCTGTTAGAGGTATTCTATGATAAAGTGCCTGTTAGAGGTATTCTATGGTAAAGTAAATGTTCATCTGTATTTGCCCATGGACAGAGAGTTTGGTACAAGGTAAACACAGACTGCCCCAAGGTGTGAGGAGAAAGAGACAAACAGATAAACAGAACTATCCTAAATATACTTCTACTAAACTCTCCTACTTCACTCCTCAAAGTGGCTGTTGATCATATAAATCCGGTTACAAACACCTAATTTTTTCCTAATGTTGAGGTTGATGATTGATTGGTCATTGCTCTGACCTGTAGGAGTGAGAGAAATGCAGACAGGGAAAAGTAGATGATATAATCTTTGTATTTATTTATTTTATTTAACCCTTATTTTACCAGGTAAGTTGACCGAGAACACATTCTCATTTACAGCAACAACCTGGGGAATAGTTACAGGGGAGAGGAGGGGGGATGAATGAGCCAATTGGGCCCTGTAGTAGCTAATGCCTGCCAGGTAGGAGAGGAGAGGCCTCTCATATAGTACACATTTCCAGGCAACCTGGTCTCAGAGCATTTCGTATTACAGTTTTCCGTCTGTATCAAGAATGGTCCACCACCCGAAGGACATCCAGCCAACTAGACACAACTGTTGGAAATATTGGAGTCAACATGGGCCAGTATCACTGGAATGCTTTCAACACCTTGTAGAGTCCATGCCCCCCTGACAAATTGCAGCTCAATATTAGGAAGGTGTTCAGTGTTCCTAATGTTTGGTGTACTGACTATTGTTTTTGTGTGTTTTTTTTAAATATTCCAGTGTTCTTTTGCGGGATCTTACAGTTCGATCTATTCTGTAAATGTACAGTTTCCTAATGGTGCTACTGACACAGACTTGTAATCATTACTAGTCATTTCACACCATGAGGTAATAGTAGTTCAGAAGCCTAAATGACACCAGTTCCTGCTAGTGAATGGAAGCGTGGAGGAATCCAAGCTATTGTGCTATACTCATTATACATTCTCTGACTGCAAGCCCAGGACCCTGCTCCAATTAGGCAACACATAGCACACACACATTCTCAACACACACAGTAGTAGGTAAAGTACAAAGGCATTACTCTGACTAAAAAGGAGCTTTTACTTCTTTAAACTATTAATCAGGAAAATCAAGGTTCTTCCATCAAAGCAATGAAGATGAGGATCAGGATGGAGGCGGGGCTAGATGGAGGCGGGGCTAGATGGAGGAGGGGCTAGATGGAGGAGGGACTAGATGGAGGAGGGGTTAGAGCTGCTCATCAAAGAGAAAGTCAAGTTAGTGGGATTCTCCACCATCATTCCATTCTCTTAAACCTCCACGTGAGAGGGGGCACGGGGGCAATGTGTTCCTTAGATGGCTCAGTCTGGATGTACAGATTGCTTTTGCATAGCCAAGGAATCTGCAGCAGAGAGAGAGAATAATAAGACAGAAAGATCCACAGAAAGATAATCAGGGTCAGTGAATGAGAGCTCCAGAGAGAGACATGATACCTCCAAGAACAAAACCTATTGTAGCTGTACTCAAACTAATTCAATTGCAAGTCAATTAATAAGTGTAATACAGTTTCTGTTTCTAAGGGATTTGATAGGACTCAGATTGGGAAATACTGTATGGTAATATACACAATAGAATATAATATAATATACAGAATAGGCTATCATGTCCTACTGTTAGGACAAAACATGTTTTTGGCATTAATGTTCATCATATATGCATACTTGATCTCTCTCCGGGAGTTGCTGTACATTAATGCAATGTGCAATGCATTAAATATTGACTAGCAACCTTTTCTATGGCTTTAGACATCACTGCAAGATTCATTAGTGAATGCCCTTGACATATTGTAGAGCATATGTTTTCTGTAATAGGGTAATTCCAAGCCAGCGGGAGCGGAAAATATTTTTGCTATCTCAAATTGTTCTGTCAATTCTCAAATATAAACTTCATTGGGAGGAAGGATGTTTGAAATGCTTTTTACATTTGTATCACAAACCATTTTGGGAAAATCATGATGAAAGTGGCCGTTTTAGGCCCTTTTTAAACCTGTATATGCATCCTTTAAGACCCTAGGATCTGTGAACCCTACATGATACAGACAACATGTGCCATGGATTATGTCTTGTTTCTGAGAAGAAAAAAAATCACATTAATTTATTTAACATAACATATTCGTATTAATATCTCGAAAGTACCCTTTTTGATTTTGTTCATTTTAAGACGTGTTATTTGGAACAATATACTCTACAAGTACATCACATTTCCAGAGTGGAATTTCTGCTAATTATGAAGGTTTGATACATTTTATGAGCACCATCAACACAGTGAATGAGAAAATGGATTCAAAGGGAACTCCCTCTGCTGGTGACATGCTGAATGTGCAATCCTAAAGGAGGGCTGGGATTAGTTGATGACCTATAATGTCAATTTCAATGTAAAAAATGGGTCAGATTATTAAAAGTATCAGAGAGCCCACTATGGAAATGTCATGTGTTTGAAGAGTATATTGATTATTGTCACAAACAATATGTAAAAAAATAAGCTAAATCAAAAAGGGTAGTTTGAGATATGAATAGTAGTACCCATTTCCTGCAGCCAAATGATCAAATCGCCCTCCAGTGGTCTCATGAGCGGAATGTTATTAAAATGAATTATTAAAATGATTAATTATGAATTAGTCAACATTGTTTGTTTTTTAAACAGACGAAAATCCAGTGTTTCTATAGCAAACGGTGAATACAATTCAACTCTATATCTGACATTGTACAGGTGTCTTTTTTTTCAGCACATAACCATGTGTGTGAGGTGTATACTTTTGTTTGAAATTTTATTTGTTTAAGACAATCAATAAAAACTCTGTGACCCTGATTTAGCCTACTGCAGTAGAAGGTTATTAATATGTTTAATGTTGAATAAATGCATGTGAAAATGTGCATTTCAGAATCTAGACATACTTCATATTTTGAGAGAACACTATAAGGGGGAACCCCACCTAGGCAAAAAAACAAACATTTCCCATCATGTTTATCATCAGGCGATTGATAGTGGAAAGGAGAAATCAACGTTTTAAAATGAATTCATTTGCCACTCTAACATAACTTATTAGCTAGGAAGGTAACTCAACACATTTTTGCTAAGAGCACCTGTTTAGGTGGTTAGCCATGTGTTGGCAAAAATGAATGCCCATGTCAAGAAAGCTTGCTAGCAGCCAGCAGCACTTGCCGCAATGGTAGCCTATTTGCGGGTGCTTTTGTAAGATAATTCAGTGTATGTGCTCCAATGAGTGTATTTTGCTCAATATTAGGATTGAGAACTAATAACTAATTCAAGGGTTTTTCATTCATTTTACTATTTTCTACACTGTAGAATGATAGTGAAGAGATCAAAACTCTGAAATAACACACATGGAATCATGTAGTAGCAAAAAAAGTGTTAAACAAATCAAAAATACATTTGATATTTGAGATTCTTCAAAGTAGCCACCCTTTGCCTTGATGACAGCTTTGCACACTCTTGGAATTCTCTCAACCAGCTTCACATGGAATGCTTTTCCAACAGTCTGAACAATATTTTGTCAGAAGTGCTGTGGAACATCCAGGTGCTCTTTTGCGAACTTCAGATGTGCAGCAATGTTTTTTTTTGGACAGCAGTGTCTTCTTCCGTGGAGTCCTCCCATGAACACCATTCTTGTTTAGTGTTTTACGTATCGTAGACTCATCAACAGAGATGTTAGCATGTTCCAGAGATTTCTGTAGTCTTTAGCTGACACTCTAGGATTCTTCTTAACCTCATTTAACATTCTGCACTGTGCTCTTGCAGTCATCTTTGCAGGACGGCCACTCCTAGGGAGAGTAGCAACAGTGCTGAACTTTCTCCATTATAGACAATTTGTCTTACTGTGGACTGATGAACATCAAGGCTTTAAGAGATACTTTTGTAACCCTTTCCAGCGTTATGCAAGTCAGCAATTCTTAATCTTAGCTCTTCTGAGATCTCTTTTGTTCGAGGCATGGTTCACTTCAGGCAATGCTTCTTGTGAAAAGCAAACTCAAATTTTGTGAGTGTTTTTTATAGGGCAGGGCAACTCTAACCAACATCTCCAATCTCCTCTCATTGATTGGACTCCAGGTTACCTGACTCCTGACTCCAATTAGCTTTTGGAGAAGTCATTAGTCTAGGAGTTCACATACTTTTTCCAACCTATACTGTGAATGTTTAAATTATGTGTTCAATATAGACAAGAAAAATATATTAATTTGTGTGTTATTAGTTTGAGCAGACTGTGTTTTTCTATTGTTGTGACTAAGATGAAGATCAGATCAAATTGTATGACTAATTCATGCAGAAATCCAGGTAATTCCAAAGGGTTCACATACCTTTTCTTGCCACTGTAGGTGCAGAAGGCTTACACTTCTCTTCAAGAAGATTGGGACTCTAGTCTAGCTTTCCCTGCATGGGACTCTAGTCTAGCTTTCCCTGCATGGGACTCTAGTCTAGCTTTCCCTGCATGGGACTCTAGTCTATCTTTCCCTGCATGGGACTCTAGTCTATCTTTCCCTGCATGGGACTCTAGTCTAGCTTTCCCTGCATGGGACTCTAGTCTAGCTTTCCCTGCATGGGACTCTAGTCTAGCTTTACCTGCATGGGACTCTAGTCTAGCTTTCCCTGCATGGGACTCTAGTCTAGTTTTCCCTGCATGGGACTCTAGTCTAGCTTTCCCTGCATGGGACTCTAGTCTAGCTTTCCCTGCGTGGGACTCTAGTCTAGCTTTCCCTGCGTGGGACTCTAGTCTAGCTTTCCTGCATGGGACTCTAGTCTAGCTTTCCCTGCATGGGACTCTAGTCTAGCTTTCCCTGCATGGGACTCTAGTCTAGCTTCCCTGCATGGGACTCTAGTCTAGCTTTCCCTGCATGGGACTCTAGTCTAGCTTTCCCTGCATGGGACTCTAGTCTAGCTTTCCCTGCATGGGACTCTAGTCTAGCTTTCCCTGCATGGGACTCTAGTCTAGCTTTCCCTGCATGGGACTCTAGTTTATCTTTCCCTGCATGGGACTCTAGTCTAGCTTTCCCTGCATGGGACTCTAGTTTATCTTTCCCTGCATGGGACTCTAGTCTAGCTTTCCCTGCATGGGATTCTAGTCTATCTTTCCCTGCATGGGACTCTAGTCTAGCTTTCCCTGCATGGGACTCTAGTCTAGCTTTCCCTGCATGGGAGCGTTTTTTTAAGGAGATGCCAGAGGAGCACAGGTGCTTGCATATTGCACAAGAGACAGAGGCTATAAGTTAGAAGCTTATTATGCATAACCCATCATTAATTAGCTAAATATAAGGCTAATACCGCATCGAATGTAAACTCAGCAAAAAAAGAAACATCCCTTTTTCAGGAACCTGTCTTTCATAGATAAATTGTAAAAATCCAAATAACTTCACAGATCTTCATTGTTTCCCATGCTTGTTCAATGAACTATAAACAATTAATGAACATGCACCTGTGGAGCGGTTGTTAAGACACTAACAGCTTACAGACGGTAGGCAATTAAGGTCACATTATGTCAACAAATGTGTTCACAATTTCTGCAAACTTTTATTTCAGCTCATGAAACATGGGACCAACACTTTGCATGTTGCGTTTATATTTTTGTTCAGTATGTTTTAATTCATTAGAATCATCCAAGGTCAGGGAGGCCTATTTGACGCATGGACACAGGCACATGCGCACATGCTCATAAACGCCCCAACATACAGAATCAGAGGCAGCATAAAAAGCATGGCGGTTAAGCATTGGAATAATGAACATGAACAGCATCAGTAAATACTGTAGAATCCCTGTGTATTGATCTCTTGAGCAAAAGCCCTCAAGCCAAGAAACACCAAATATTTTCTTTGTGTCAAACTAATTTCATCAACCCCTTCAGAAGTGAACCAGTCAGGATGAGCGTGTTTGTGTGTATTAGCGAGTTTGTGTAAGCTAGACCAAACCAAACAGGCCTCAAAAGAAACTAAGCCGTCAGTAGTGTATGTGTCTGTGTGTATGTGTCTGTGTGTATGTGTCTGTATGTCTATGTGTCTGTGTGTATGTGTGTATATGTTTGTGTATGTGTGTATGTGTCTGTGTGTATGTGTATGTGTCTGTGTGTATGTATGTGTGTGTCTGTGTGTCTGTGTCTGTGCGTATGTGTCTGTGTGTATGTGTCTGTGTATGTGTCTGTGTGTATGTATGTGTGTGTCTGTGTGTCTGTGTCTGTGCGTATGTGTCTGTGTGTATGTGTCTGTGTATGTGTCTGTGTGTATGTATGTGTGTGTCTGTGTGTCTGTGTCTGTGCGTATGTGTCTGTGTGTATGTGTCTGTGTGTATGTGTCTGTGTATGTGTCTGTGTGTATGTGTCTGTGTGTATGTGTCTGTGTCTGTGTGTGTGTATGTGTGTCTGTATATGTGTCTGTGAGTATGTGTCTGTGTGTGAGAGAACCAGCCTGACCAAACCCATCTCTCCTATAGTCCTGATTGATTGCCTCCGCAATCAGCAATTAAGCTCCAGTGATCATCCAGAGGAGGGGGGGTCTCTGCTCTCCGCCAGCCCAGAGAAGGCCTCACTGGGCAGGGCTACGTTTGGCCCGGGGCTGGGCTCATTGGAGGAGGTTAACTCCAGCATAAATAAGCATCTTTGCAGTCATTACAGGGATTAGGCAGTGATTCGCCTGCAAGGAACCAAGAGGCTGCCAGAGGTTCACTACAGTTCACAGCCTGACTTATAGGGAGAGGCCCGCCGAGATTACTGAGTGTATGTGAGAGAGACAGAGAGAGACAGAGAGAGAGAGAGAGAGAGTGTATAAGTGTGTCTCCAATCTGAGCCCCTGGCTGTCCCTTGATCTTTTGCATGTTTCAGCAGTGTGAAAGGGGATAAGGAGAGATGGAGAGAGAGCATAGGGAGAGATGGAGAGAGAGCAAAAGGAGAGAGCATAGGGAAAGATGGAGAGAGAGCAGAGGGAGAGGAGAGACAGAGAGAGAGCAGAGATGGGAAGAGGGCATAGGGAAAGATGGAGAGAGAGCAGATGGGAAGAGAGCATGGGGAAAGATGGAGGGAGAGCAGATGGGAAGAGAGCATGGGGAAAGATGGAGAGAAGGAGAGACCAGAGGGAGAGAGAGCAGAGGGAGAGGAGCGATGGGAAGAGAGTGACCAGAGGGAGAGAGACCAGAGGGAGAGAGACCAGAGGGAGAGGAGAGAAGGAGAGACCAGAGGGAGAGGAGCGATGGGAAGAGAGTGACCAGAGGGAGAGAGACCAGAGGGAGAGGAGAGAAGGAGACCAGAGGGAGAGGAGAGATGGGAAGAGAGTGACCAGAGGGAGAGAGACCAGAGGGAGAGGAGAGAAGGAGAGACCAGAGGGAGAGAGACCAGAGGGAGAGAGACCAGAGGGAGAGGAGAGAAGGAGAGACCAGAGGGAGAGGAGAGATGGGAAGAAGCGTGTATGTTATAACTTTCCTAAATTTCTCTCTTCACTTTAAAACAAGAAACACCCATTAAATGGGGTCATTATTTGGGTATTAATTAAATTGACTACATTTTAATGAACAGGATTTAGGCACAAATACAAACAGATGCAAATTTCGTTAGCGGTGATGAGCAACAGAAAATCATCCATTATTTATTAGTCCCGTCAGTCATGTTTTTGCATTTTTCATCAGAACAAATATTCCCATTTGAACAGAACAGAGCAGCACAAGGCCAATTTGGGGCAGAATCAACACATTTCTTCATCAAATATATGCTCTGTGTTTCTCCAACAGTCACTCAGAGCTGTGTGAACAAACAGGCCTGTCCAAAGTCTAACAGTAGGAATGGAAGGGCAACAGGAGCAGGATGGTCAGTGTGTGTGTGCTCACATACATTATACATGGGCAGACAGGCCCTGTCTGTTCATACAACAGACTGAATCTCAGTCATCATCATCTTGTCTTTCCAGTGCATCTTCCATCGTCACCCAGAGTATCTTAAGCAAAGAAACTTTGCTCAGTTAAAGGGTCCCTCTGAGACCCTTTGTGTGTGTGTATTTCTGAATGTCTGTCCGTGTTTGTGTGTGTGTGCATGTGTAAATGTCAATTGTTCTGTAGACACTGTATTGAAGTCCATTCACTGTGACCTTGAGTGTCACCAAAACTCACTTTACAAGTAAACACGTGTTGTGTGTGTTCCCGTGACTGGATGTGACGTTATCATCTCGCGTGGACGTCAGTCATCTCGATCTGCAGTTTGACAGCCTTTGCCTCCCCGACTTCCACGCCACACTTAGGACATGTCAGGTAGGCGTCGGCGATGGAGTGACTCTTGACGCAGTAGTAACAGAACACATGACCACAACCTACCATGTGAGGCATGGTAGGCCACTCCCCACACAGACCACACTCCTTCCACACCGCTGAGCCCTCTCTCACCCCCACCTCCCCTCCCTCACCTACTCCTAGGGGGTAGAGCAGTGAATACATGGTTGTCTTGATCTTCCTCATGTTGACTAGAGGGAGGAGGAAGATGAGGAACTCAGCGAAGCCGTGCCACAGCAGCTCTCTATTCATGTACTGGAAGGCTGCATCCCGGACCGTCTGGGGCTTAGTGAACACCGCACGGATACCCAGGATCCTTTCTGTCAGAGATGGGTGGCGCCCCTTCCTCAGGAACACCAGGAAGTTGATCAGATTGGCTACCTGGGGAGATATCAGCGGCATGAGTAACAGCTAGCCCAGGGTTTCCCAAACTCAGTCCTCAGGACCCCAAGGGCTGCACGTTTTGCTTTTTACCCTAGCACTACACAGCCGATTCAAATGATCAATTAATCATCAAGCTTTGATTTTGATTTGATTGAATCAGCTATGTAGCGTTAGGGCAAAAACCAAAACGTGCATGCCTTGGGGTCCCGAGGACAAAGTATGGAAAACGCTAAGCTAGCCAATCAAAACTCAGAACTTTATGACCCTACCTGGGTAAGGCCGGTGATAAGAGAAAGAACTCGACGCAGTCCCAGACGCAGACCTCCATCAGCCGGGGGACTGCCGCCCAGCCCCAGGGAGAGGAGCAAGCTGTGGGATCGCTCCGTCAGCCAGCGGGGGCCGACTGTCAGCAGGGCCAGGCCCAGCCTCTGTCTCCTGCTCAGGGCCCTGTAGCACTGGGATAGTGACAGCGTGTTGTGGTAACGGAGGTTCATCATAGACTGGCCCACCGTAGCACTGTTGGGGTAGACTGTGAACCTCCAGAGAAGGAGCTGGAGCAGGGCCTTGAGTTCAGGCTCCACGGGGGTGAGCAGGCCTGGGCGGAAGTGTTGGAAGCACTGGGAGAACTGGTTCCACACCAGCTGGTCCAGAGCAGAGTCCAGCTCAAAGGCATCCAGCTGGTTGATCCTCAAGACAGGAGTCTGAGGGTCTGGACCTGAACCTCCCTCTGGTGGGGGATGGGCTCCTCTGGTAGAAGCTGGAAAAGAAGAAGATGAAAATCAAAAATTGTACTTGTAGGCTACATCACATACATACAGTATGCAATACAAGGATTTATCAAAGGTGCTCCACAGCAACATAGGCCTAATCCCCAAAGAAAACTCTTTTGGCAAGAATAAACTGTTTTGGAAGGACGGAACCTTGAGAGGACCAGATGGAAAGGGATACTTTGACATTTTGGCAATGAAGCCCTTTATGTACTTCCCTTGAGTCAGATGAACTCGTGGACACAATTTGAATGTCTCGGCATCCAGAATGAAGGAAGTTAGAGGTAGTTTTGCGAGCCAATGCTAAGTGCAATCTTAGTGCAATGACGATGTCTACAGGAACAGCTGGCATTCTAGCTGTCATATAGACGTCCAGTCTTTGCACTAACGCTAGCCAGCAACTTCCTTCAAACTGCAAACAAGAGACATAAAAATCGTAACCCTGATTTCATCTGACTGAGGAAGTACAGTAGATAAAGGTCTGCATTGCCAAAATCTCAAAAGGAGAAGTTTGCTTTTTTACAACCAAATATTTTTTTTTGTAAATAGCATGTTATAGAAAGGTCCAGATTTCACATGTTTTTAAGAAACTTAACGCAACCAGCGATTCATTTCCTCATCCTCGTTGTGTAGTACAGGGCTTCTAAAAAAGGTTCCAAAAACACCCAAATACATCCTTTTAGAAACTGAAACACAGTCATTATAGTGACGTAGGTCTTTAGAAGTTGTACACATGAAATTGTGTCATTTCAAATTTGATGTTGTATTCCATTGTGTGACTTGAGACATTTCCCCTATCCAGCTATTCCATTCTCTGTGTAGCCTGCTGCTACAAGTAATTGCCAAAATGAAGGAAACACAAACATAATGTGTCTTAATAAGGCGTTGGGCCACCACATGGCGCCAGAACAGCTTCATTGCACCTTGGCATAGATTCTATATGAATTAATTACATTTTATATTTGTGTCAGATCGCCAATTGCCAACCCATCCTTTATGGGATTAATTGGCACAAACAACCATTACAATAATTCACTATGGTAATTAAATTATCATTGTTCTTCCGGTGTTCTCTACATTGCATAAAGAGTGAAAAACAATTCCATAAAAAATTCTAAAGGAACATATAACAGTAAATAAGGTTATCCAAACAATACTTACATCCCTAGAGCAGTACAATAACACATACATACATCTGAAGTAATAAAGGGAACAAAAATAAAGGGAACACTTAAACAACACAATGTAACTCCAAGTCAATCACACTTCTGTGAAATCAAACTGTCCACTTAGGAAGCAACACTGATTGACAATGAATTTCACATGCTGTTGTGCAAATGGAATAGACAAAAGGTGGAAAGTATAGGCAATTAGCAAGACACCCCCAAAAAAGGAGTGATTCTGCAGGTGGTGATCACAGACCACTTCTCAGTTCCTATGCTTCCTGGCTGATGTTTTGGTCACTTTTGAATGCTGGCGGTGCTCTCACTCTAGTGGTAGCATGAGACGGAGTCTACAACCCACACAAGTGGCTCAGGTAGTGCAGTTCATCCAGGATGGCACATCAATGCGAGCTGTGGCAAAAAGGTTTGCTGTGTCTGTCAGCGTAGTGTCCAGAGCATGGAGGCGCTACCAGGAGACAGGCCAGTACATCAGGAGACGTGGAGGAGGCCGTAGGAGGGCAACAACCCAGCAGCAGGACCGGTACCTCCGCCATAGTGCAAGGAGGTGCACTGCCAGCGCCCTGCAAAATGACCTCCAGCAGGCCACAAATGTGCATCGGTATCGTCTTTTTTTGGTCCTCCAATAATTGGTATCGGCGTTGAAAAATCATAAAACGGTCGACCTCTAGTCTCAACGTCAACCGTGAAGAGGCGACTCCGGGATGCTGGCCTTCTAGGCAGAGTTGCAAAGAAAAAGCCATATCTCAGACTGGCCAATAAAAAGAAAAGATTAAGATGGGCAAAGAACACAGACACTGGACAGAGGAAATGTCTAAGGAAATTTACATGCCTCAGCTCGAGTCACAACAAAATGGAATACAACATTGCAGATAAAGTTCGGAATGACAATTTCATGTGTATAACATGTAAAGACCTACATCAACATACTGACAGCGTTTCAGTTTCTAAGAGGACGTATTTGTGTGTTTTTGGATCCTTTGCTCATGCTTTTTTCAGAGCCCCTTTACTGCCACAACGAGGATGAGGATTTAAAGCACTGGTTGGGGGGGGGGGGGGGGGGGGGGTAGGTTTCTCAAAAACAAGTGAAATTGCAACAACAACAGTGTCTGGACCCTTCTATAACATGCCATTTACATTAAACATGTAGATTTGGTTGTAAAAAAGCTAAATTCTCCTTTAAAATGAGAAGTCCATCCTATTATGCATTTTTATAGTGGATCTGAAATCACTTTTCACATGTAAAACCCATCCTAAATGTGGCCTTTGAGCGTTGCAATGCGGAGGCACATGGGGTCTTAAGATGCACACGGACACACACACACACACACGGTCTTAGCCGAGATAGGGGTGTGCGGAAGAATCACATCAACAGGGATTAGCCTAATGGCGCAGTCTTGGCTACACCGTAACCATCTGCCAATATGGAACTACTTCACTCCCCGGTGTACTCTAGATGAGATCCCACCACTGTGACGTCTGGATGACTCCTCACTGAGTGTGTCTGTGTGAGTCCATGTTTGTATCGTCCTTGGTTTATCTCTCTCTACCCCCCCACCCCCCATCCAAATGAAATGGTTTAGAAATGAAAGGCCGAAGGAGAGAAAGAGAGAGAGAGAGACCTTTGTGCTGTGGTGAACAGGATTTGTTACGTGGCTTTAAGAGATTTCAGCTCTGGAATGGAAATATGGCAGCTTTGACTGAAGGGGTCAGTTGTGACATTTAGACCGAGTTACATTCTAATAAGCAGCACTGCGGTGCTTAGAGTTTATTTTGGTCCATAAGAACATCCTGCATTCATGATGTTTCAATAGACTTCAGATGATACAGTACCACCCAGTTACATTTAGAAATGAATGAAATGGGTGACATTTTAAAGGAAATAAGTCATTCAAGTTTAATTTAATTCATGACACTATTTACGAGTGCGGCATACAATGTCTATTATACGAAGTTTGAATTGGAATTTAATTTATAAAGTAGCCTAAAACTTACAAGAAAATAAGTAGGTGAATATCAAATAATTACATAAAGATTCTAATATATATAACCTAATTTGTTATGTCACATCATTTAGGTGACATAGCTAAGCATAATTGGTCCTTGGTAAATAATAATACATTTAATTTGTATAGTGCTTTTCATTAGAATTATCTCAAAGCTTTACTGAGAAACAAATGAAGTAGTAGCCTCACGTTTGTATGCACTGCCTCAGTGTGGGCGTATGCACTGCCTCAGTGTGGGCGTATGTGCATGCCTGCATATGTGTGTGTGTCAATCAGGTAGGCAGGCAGGGGCATACGTAGATAATCCACCGGTCCACAGCGCCATATAGCCACACAGTGCCAAGTGTGAGAAATATCCCCCTCTCTCCATCCCTTCCTCCTTCCCTCCCTCTTGGGAGAATCCCCTGGCCTGGTACTCCCTTCAACGCTGTTATTGAGCAGTTGACAAGTTATGAATGAAAATGTTTTATTTGGGAACACAGTATTGACAGCCGGCTATCAATAGTACTGTGGCTATTGTCAGGGGCTTGTCAATATTAATGTAATTATGATGTAAGAGGATGAGAGAGATGTTAGAGTCAGGCCACTGTAACATCTTCTAGACACACACACACACACACACACACACATCAATAGCAGGATTACTATTGACAGCTACCCTCAGACTCTCAGCTATATGCCAAATACATAACAGCCCCACACTTCAGTCAATACTCTCTGCCTATAAAAATGAAGTAGTGAAATTTACAGGGCTTTCACCACAGAACTGGAAATCTATGGCTCTTATGTAATGGTCAGAAGTCACCGATCAATGGGCAGTGGTTAGGCCTATTGTAAATAAAGGACATACACTTACAGAGGCACGAAAGAGCAAACACACACACACACACAAAGATTATGTTCAAGCATTGAACAGGAGCCATCGACTTCATAATGGATCAACACAGGGAGAATGCCCTCTCCTGGAGCTGGTGAGTGAGTAGAGTGAGAGAGAGAGAGAGGACTGACTGACTGAGTGTGGGTTATTGCCTAAAGTTATCTACTATAGGCCTAGTTCTGAAATCAATACAAAACAAGTAAAAAGCTAGAAGCCTACACATTTCATGGGGTAAATGTAATGATGTTTAAATTCTATATTTAACATTGCTTCAAACAGCATTTTGGGGATATTTACAGATTTAGGGAAGTCTGAGGCCAAATGAATCATTACTAGGACAATGTCAATACACAACATATGGATATACTGCAACAACAACAACGCTAGCACAAAGGGTTAATATTGGGCAAACACCATGACAAATAATAGGATAAAAACATGAGCGCTCCACGGCATCCAAGCTGTAGTCTGCTGCTCAAATCAGGGCTTATGACAACTGGCGCAAAGTGACGAATGAGTGACAGATAAGATTGCGGCATATCAACTGTCACCCCCACCCCTAGGCAGCATCCTGTCGGCTACGATCTACTGATGGAAAAAGGGATAGGGAAAAAAAAGAACAGAAAATACCAGAGTGAAAACAGATAAGCACAAACTGCTCAACGACAACACCCTGACCTTGAGTCTGTCTGGCTGTCACAACTGGACAGGACAGAACATTCCTGAAGCAAACATAGCAGCTCAGCTCGAATCAAGGCTATAAGGAATCAAGGCTATAAGGAATCAAGGCTATAAGGAATCAAGGCTATAAGGAATCAAGGGAATTTAGGAGGGTGGCTAGACTGTCATCTTGACCTTCGGTTTAGACATAGTGCCAGGGATGGCACCTTCAGGACAAGAGATAGAGAGTGGGTGTCTTGATCCCCAAAGGACAGGACACATAATAGTGATATTATCCCTATATTTTTATGATCACTGAGGCATAATTATATTATTGCCTCCTTCAGATATAAAATGTCTAATATATGTATGCCTGGCTTTGTATATAAGCAATTTATTATGCATCAAACTCCTGGCTTAGACTCTCGTACACAAATACCAAGGCAGTTAGCTTTGCTTGTTAGCCTACATTCTCTGAACTAAAATATAAACTGTTACAATTGGCTCTTCTACTGTGTGGAATATGCCTTTAGCTCTCACCCTACATTTCTCCTCTCATGTAAATGAATTTGTGTAAAAGGTCTGGAGAATGTAACCTTCCATTCTAAGCACTCAAACCTCTTTTATTCCTCTCTTTATTGCTCTTCTCTCTCTGGCCAGAGTGCTAGGCCTACTAATGTTTTCTCAATGAAAATTAATGAGAATGTCAGTTTTGGAACTTTTAAAAAGTGATGTCATGGCCATTACAGGTATGCTAAGATTAGCCAGGCGGTAAGAGGACTAATTGTTATGAGTCTGTTTCATAAAAAATGGATGTGTGTAAATGCACAGAGTGGTCCTAGACCCTGGCTCCCTCTCTCTCTTGGTGTGTGTGTGTTGCACTCAAATGCTTAATCAGGACTCCCCTACTCACCTAAGACTAGGGTTGCAAACTGACTAGGGTTGGAACTTTCAATAAATTCCCTGGATTTCCAGAAATCCTGGTTGGAGGATCCCGGATTTCCTGCTTATTCCCTCCTGATTCCGGGAAACCTCTAACTCGGATTTTGGGAAAACCAGGGAATTTATTGAAAGTGTAATGAATTTTGCAACCCTCTACCTAACACCATAGAGAGCCAGAGGGCGAGGGGGACCTAGTTAATGCCTGAAAAAAATATAACTTCTGCCTGACACAAAGATTTGTGCTCTGCTTAATCTGGTTTGCTCAGAATATAAATTATTTAGGAGAATTAATTGATTTTGTGAGTACAAAGGTGGAAGATACAAAGCTTGTATGACTAATAAGTACAGCAGGGTTTGCAGGAAAACAACTTAAAAACTCATGAAACATTTAGGAGGCCAAGGAAGTGCATTGAATGGTGAAGCAAGAACAGTTAATGAATGAGACATTTTTTGTTGTGTCTGATGAAGTAATGCGCAACTGCCGTGGCCTAACCTCATGCAAATAAAATGTGTAGCGTTAAGAATATTTGATCAACTAATGCAGGACAGAAGACAAACGATGATGTGCAAACTTTTGTTCTCATGTTTTATCAGTTGTACACAGCAATTAAAACGATTGAGCAAATGGAATGCTTAACATGCTAGAGTGCCAGACAGACCCTGGCTTGTGAAGACCCAAGCAATGCTTTTCTCTCTCTCTAAAGCGGACAAAGAATGCTGTTAAAAGATGTGCTCATGTCTGGAGCAGTCACTCATCACAGTAAAAATACTTCACAGAAACGTGCTGGCGTGATGAGTAGCCTAAACTCGTCTGAGGCCTGAAGGCTTGCGTTAGCTCCCCAAGCAAATGCCTAGGCTTTAGCTCAGCAGGCAAACAGTGTTGAGGCTTTTAGGCAAGACGAACCAAGTTCAAACACAGTCTGTCAGACGACTACCCCTGCCGGCATTTGAACTTTGGATTCATTACAAACATTTCTACTGAACAACCCTTTTAGAGGACAGGGCCTGAGTGTAGAGAGCTTTTTCAAATGAGTGCAGCAGACAAAGCTGTGTCCATGTTAATGCCTGTTAGAGAAATCTATAGCTGACCTCTTGACCTCTAGCTGAGATCACACCCCAGTTTAACTTCACAGATTCCCTTAAAAACCCACTCAATATGCTAAGTGTTCTCTCTCTCTCTCTCTCTCATCCAGTGTAATCATCTGCTCTAGATTCTCTTGATAACAACACTCATTCCTAGTTCTTAATTCGTAGTCTACACATATCAGCCATTTAACAAAAAACGCAAAGCTCCTCCATTTTGATAATAAGGCAAGAGCATTACGTGATAATCAGTCAGAGGATTAGGTTGGCACGAGGCAAAATGGCCAGCTACAGAGTAATTGTAAAAGAGAGATGGAGTAAAAAAAATGAATAGAATAGAGGACGATGATTGAGGGGAGGGATGGTGTGAGTGGCCTCTTGAAAATCAATAAAATCACCTACTGTACAGAAATTATGACATCTCTTTCTCTGCTTTTAGACTGGCCTGGAGTGGGTTAAGCTTCAGGCTGAAATGGCAGTATAGCCTACTGCAATAATCAAATGTACAGTACACTAATTAATACCTATGGGGATAATTCCTGTTATAATATAGCCTATATACAGTATTCACTATATATACACAGTACCAGTCAAAAGTTAGGACACACCTACTCATTCAAGGGTTTGTCTTTATTTTTTACTATTTTCTACATTGTAGAATAATAGTGATGATAACAAAACTATGAAATAACACACATGGAATCATGTAGTAACCTAAAATATTTTATATGTCACATTCTTCAAAAGTAGCCACCCTTTACCTTGATGACAGCTTTGCACACTCTTGGCATTCTCTCAACCAGCTTCACCTGGAATGCTTTTCAACAGTCTTGAAGGAGTTCCCTCATATGCTGAGCACTTGTTGGCTGCTTTTCCTTGACACTGCGGTCCAACTTATCCCAAACCATCTCAATTGGGTTGAGGTCAGGTGATTGTGGAGGCCAGGTCATCTGATGCAGCAATCCATCACTCTCCTATTTGGTCAAATAGCCCTTACACAGCCTGAAGGTGTGTTGGGTCATTGTCCTGCTGAAAAACAAATGGTAGTCCCACTAAGTGCAAACCAGATGGGATGGCATATCGCTGCAAAATGCTGTGGTATCCATGCTGGTTAAGTGTGCCTTGAATTTGAAATAAATCACTGACAGTGTCACCAGCAAAGCACCCCCACACCTCCTCCTCCATGCTTCACGGTGGGAACCACACATGCGGAGATCATCCATTCACCTACTTTGCATCTCACAAAGACTCAGCGGTTGGAACCAAAAATCGCAAATTTGGACTCATCAGACCAAAGGACAGATTCCCACCGGTCTAATGTTTTTATTTATTTATTTTATTTTACTTCACCTTTATTTAACCAGGTAGGCAAATTGAGAACACGTTCTCATTTACAATTGCGACCTGGCCAAGATAAAGCAAAGCAGTTCGACACATACAACAACACATAGTTACACATGGAGTAAAACAAACATACAGTCAATAATACAATGTCCATTGCTCGTGTTTCTTGGCACAAGAAAGTCTCTTCTTCTTATTGGTGTCCTTCAGTAGTGGTTTCTTTGCAGCAATTCAACCATGAAGGCCTGATTCACAGTCTCCTCTGAACAGTTGAAGTTGAGATGTGTCTGTTACTTGAACTCTGTGGAGCATTTATCTGGCCTGCAATTTCTGAGGCTGGTAACTAATGAACTTATCCTCTGCAGCAGAGGTAACTTTGGGTCTTCCTTTCCTGTGGCGGTCCTCATGAGAGCCAGTTTCATCATAGCGCTTGATGGTTTTTGCAACTGCACTTGAAGAAACTTTCAAAGTTCTTGAAATTTTCCAGATTGATTGACCTTAAACTTATGATGGACTGTCATTTCTTTTTGCTTATTTGAGCTGTTCTTGCCATAATACTGACAATTAACAGGCACACCTGTTAATTGAAATGCATTCCAGGTGACTACCTCATGAAGCTGGTTGACAGAATGCCAAGCTAGTGCAAAGATGTCATCAAGGCAAAGGGTGGCCACCTCATGAAGAATCTCAAATTTAAAATAACACTTTTTTTGCTTACTACATGATTCCATGTTATTTCATAGTTTTGATGCCGTCACTATTATTCTGCAATGTAGAAAATAGTAAAAATAAAGAAAAACCCTAGAATGAGTAGGTGTGTCCAAACTTTTGACTGGTACTATATATATATATATATGGTTGGATTAATCTTGATATTCAAGTGGTGTTCTTATGATATTCAAGTAATAGGTATTAAGGTCATGATTAGTGATGGGGGAAAATTGATACAGTTACATATTGTTATTTTTGACGATATATATCGTATTATATCTTTTTGACAATATCGCAATATTATTTTGCCGCTAGTTGGCTATACCTGCACCAAAACTCCAGTATTTCTCCTTCATAGCGTGTTCTCCATCTTCTCTTTAAATAGGGAGCCAATTAGTTTTCAGCACTTTTATTTCCACGACTGATCAAAACTCGTTTTCTCATGGCTCTCTTGTCCCTCTGCAGCAGGCATATGGTGAACAATATGTTTTGAAAATCCAATCACAATACACATCCTATCGACACCTACGTATCTTGATAATATCTGGATCTTGATGTCCCTGGCAATTCCCAGCCCTAGTCATGATACAACTGCAGCTTGCTGGCAAGGTGAAACCCGTCATTGGAATTTCTAGAAAACAAATGTAGTACACGTTTGTATTAATTACATCGATTGTTGCAGAACCTTTCCTCCGCTGCAAAACGTTTTGCAACAGAAACCGTTTACGCCAAAGGGGAGACGGTTTGCATCGAAACGAGAGATTCTATTGGACAAATTCAGGTAGGTTCCTCCCTTTTCCTATATTTGCTTCCGTTTAGTTCTTAAACGGTTCCCATTGCGATACCTAATTTATAGACACCAGGGATGTAATCATTAGTCCAAAGAGTAGCGTTTTGCAACGAAAACAATAGTTTATATTGGACAGATTCAGGTAGGTCCCCCGTTTCGTTCCTAGTGAATAGACCCCAGCTTGACCGCCATACTGTCAGTTTGATAGTGTGCAGTAGATAGTATTTGAAAGCGACACAGCTCATCGATACTGAACTGTACATAATGCAAATCAAAGCACAGAAGACATGGCACATGAGTATACATTCCAACGAAGTAGCATATGCATTGCCCACTGTTTGCAATATCTCGCGCAAATATATCGATTGCCGTTTAAATGTAATTGGAATATGCAGCTAATATAACTTGGCAATGCATTGTATTTCATATGACAAAAAGGGGACCGATATTTACCCATTGTTTTGCTTGAAATCGACCGTTTGTCACCTAGATGTGAAAGCACTCTTCATTTCCGGGTTGTCAACGCTAACCACTCCTCTAAAAGCGAACGGGCCAATCGACAAATGAGTGCGCAGCAGCAAGCAAGTTTAGCCAATTGCATTATGTCGCTGATTAAGTGAGGGTGCACACTGTCGTACCTATTGGGTGAAATACCACAGTATGCCGTCACTGCAGCAAGATTTGTGTGTCCTGTTGCCACAAGGAAAGGGCAACTAGTGAAGAACAAATACCATTGTAAACACAACCGATATTTATGTTTATATTTTCCCTTTTGTACTTAAACTATTTGAACATCATTACAACACTGTATATAGACATACTATGACATTTGATATGTTTCACTAGCCAATAAAGCCCCTTTATTTGAAATTGAACAAACGTGTAACGCAACAGCGAGGTAAATATTAAAATCACGGCGGGTAACAACCGCATAAAGTCCATGAGGGACAATACCTCAAATAACTCAGTCGACCATGACGTTACAGTATCTCGATCAATCAACACTGCACATTTGCAGACGGAAAGCTGCTTGAGCCAATCGTATCCCTTCAAAGGGCGGGTTACTAGCTATTTGCAAGCACCTCTCGCACACGTCAACACTGGAAACTGATGGTTGTAGTTACCGACCTAACAACCAACTTTTCTCCAATCACTTTTACTTTTTAACGATACACATGGAAAGTATGATATTTTTTGAAAAACCATGTCTATAAGACAATGTTGACAGTAGAGTTTTGTTTGTCATTATACAGCATAGTTATCGAGACAACAGACCGAAACAAGAAGAGAGCAACTCTGAGTGATGATAAACAAAGCATGATAGCTAGCAAGCTAACGTTAGATAATGAATCCCTGTGAGGTCATTTGAGTAATGTTTTAGCAAGTTAACCGAAAAGACAGTTAAGTTTTCAGTGAGACGAACTAGCAAAATGGATTACAAGAGCAAAAAGTCCACTCTGTCCGGGGAAAAATCACAGAGGTCTGGTCACAAAAGTGACAAGCCACAGCAGAACAACTCGACGTCAAGAGTTGATGCTGATCATGGTGGTGAGATCATTCACTGTCCTGTTACCAAGAACATGAAACACCTCCTGGATGAGTTCAAGGGGCTGTATGAGGAGAGGTTGAGACGCCTAGAGTTTGATACAAGAGGGGGCACAAATGAGGACATTTTACAGGTAGGTGAACCTGGTGAAGTGTCACATAATTTCACAGCAGGTCATTTTCTATCATTATGTCATCATTATGGTCATAGCTAGATGGAATACCGTTTATGTCAAATTGACGTAATTTTTTTTTGTGCATTTTAGCTAACCCTAACCATTTTCTCACCTTAACCTAATTCCATAAATAACCTAAACCGTAACCCCACCCTCGGCATGGTTGCTGCCAGTGTGACCGTGTGACCCACTCTCAACTGCTACAATATATTGCGTTATATCAATTCACATAACATTAGAGCAAGCTGGCAACATAGCCAGGTAGCCAATTGGACAAGGCCACTCAAGTTACTGTATTAAGTTTAGCTCTCTGTCCTCTGTATATACCTACTCCTTCTCTGTAACCAATTGTGACAAATAAAAAAGAACAAAACACTATCTACAGTCAGTGAGCACAATCATGATGATTATTGCTAGACAAATAACAGAGGGAAGCACAGAGCTGGTTTTATGAAGCCACAGCACTTGTAACAGGTGGTAAATTACATTAGTCGTCCATCTGAGCAGCTGAAACAGAGACGTGGACCGGCAGTCTTGTTTAAAAGCATTCTAATCGTCAGGGCTTGTCATGTGAGATCATTTAGACACAGCCTGTAAGTCAGGGGGCTGTACATCAAAGGAAATGTAACAAGGTTTCAAAGATGGACTTTGGTCAATTGGTCCAGTACTGGAGATATCTAACAAGGTTAGCCATAACCCAAGGATGACGTGGACAGTCACTCTTCAACCTCCTGCTCTCCAAATGTAAGCCTAGGCCGTATATGTGACTGACTAGGTTTCAACCTGGGTCGTCTACGTGCTGCAAGACTGTGTTAGCTGCTGAGCTAAAGCCTATGCATCATGTGAGCATGGTGACACTGATTTTGATGTTGCAGGCAGGGAAACCTCATCACAAAACCATGAGGCCATCTCACGTCCGCTACACAGGCATAACATATTTATAACGTATTCTATTTATAACAACATTGTAAGATATTTGAGAATAATTAGATTGAGAGAATGACGTGAGGCCGAGTCCTAGACCCAGGCCTGGCCTACATATAAACAGTAGTAAGTACACCAGCATCTCTCTAGAGTCTAGATTGTCTGTCAATACAGGTGCTACTGTGCACCTTTAGAAAATAACATGTTAGTACATTACTACCAACATAGCAAACAAAAGCAGCTATTGACGTCAAGAGGTCTTCTTGTCTTAAACTTTTGTCTATGTTCTGTTGTTGAAAATGCCTTTTATGATGAAAAACATCATTCATGTATGAACAGTATGTTGCTATATTGGGAGTGCAATTTAAAACCATTAACAAACGCACGCAATGCAACATGTCTGCTACTTATCTGTGCTTTACAAAGACACACAACATCGCGTCTAGGCTACTTATCTGTTGTTTACAGAGACACACAACATCACATGTAGTTATCACATCTGTTATTCTGTTGTTGTTGTGTTTGTAGATGAAGGTCCGTATCCTCCAGTCCTATGTGAACGACTTGGGTGAACAGAACCAAGTGCTGGTCCAGACAGTGGAGGACCTGGAAACAGAGGCCAATAACAGAGTCTGCACCATAGAGGCCAAGCTACGCACCTCTGATCAAATCATTCATGTAAGCCTCATGTCTATTTCCTTCCTTTGTGTTAGGCCTACGTTGCCCTCCCTCCATCCCTGCTTTGCTTTTGCATGCTTTTGCCTTCAGCTGGCTTGTGAGTGGCCGTGGGCTTGCCTCCCTATAGATTTGATATGTGAATGTAGTTTTACACAGCCCCATTGTTGGAATCTAATCATGGCAGAATGCTAGAGACATTCAAGGGCTAATCAACGACAACATAAAGAGCATGATCATTTAAGGCCCGTTCTCACAAAGTCTGTTATTTTCATCAAAATAATTTGTGAGAAAAAAATAAGTACGAGCATGTCTTGTTTATGACGCCGTTTAAACCAATTGCTAAATATTGTCCTGCCGCAATCCGTCAGTTATTTATTCGGAACAGGTTTGATTTTTGCATACGAAAATAAGCTGCTGACCAATAGAAGTTGTTATATGGGACATTGCGGCCTGCCACTGACAGGTCTGTGGGTTTGTTGTGTGAATTAATGAATATATTTCTCTCCGCCTGTTTTTTACGTTTGTAATGCATCAGTGAAGCAATGTATCAATTTAGCCAATGTGCTCACACCAGAGCTACACGTCACTCTCGCCATTCAAACTTCCTCGCTAATTCATTGCCAACGCTGTAGCCTTTTTTTATAGCCATTCAGCAAGCAAGAGGATGGATTGATGCTTCTCTGCTCGAATAGGCCTAGGCCTGTTAGTTTGTAATTGCTCGAAATAAGTTTCAAACTACATTGCTGTTCATTAGGGCTGCAGGTAGCCTAGCTGTTAAGAGTGTTGGGCTGTTTGCCATGAAATGAGCTGCAGCAGTACAGAACCATCACTAGACCAGCACATTAGATGGTACATTCCTCACTAGCTAGATGTGCAATTAAAGGGCCAGATGCACAATTAAAGGGGAATTACACTCAAATCTAAATGTATTAGTTTTCTTCCAGACCGAAAAAAAATAGTATTCTGTTGTGATTTAAGCATTGGCATGGACTCAGAACATCCAATTTTGTTGTTTCTATGAACAGTTGTAATTTTGAGAGTGAAAGACTACATAATATATTTTGATTTGTTTAACACTTTTTTGGTTACTACATGATTCCATATGTGTTATTTCATAGTTTTGATGTCTTCACTATTATTCTACAACGTAGAAAATTGTAAAAATAAAGAAAAACCCTTGAATAAGTAGGTGTGTCCAAACTTTTGACTGGTACTGTATATTTACAGAAAACAGTTTGCTACTTTCTCTTCTACACTAAGGACCCACGGAAGAGAAGAATATGCCTATTTGAAAGCTAGAAAAAAATGAGTACAGTTGAAGTCGGAAGTTTACAGGTTGGAGTCATTAAAACTTGTTTTTCAACCACTCCACACATTTCTTGTGAACAAACTATAGTTTTGGCAAGTCGGTTAGGACATCTACTTTGTGCATGACACAAGTCATTTTTCCAACAATTGTTTACACACAGATTATTTCACTTATAATTCACTGTATCACAATTCCAGTGGGTCAGAAGTTGACATACACTAAGTTGACTGTGCCTTTAAACAGCTTGGAAAATTCCAGAAAATAATCTAATGGCTTTAGAAGCTTCTGATAGGCTAATTGACATCATTTGAGTCAATTGGAGGTGTACCTGTGGATGTATTTCAAGGCTTACCTTCAAACTCAGTGCCTCTTTTCTTGACATAATTGGAAAATCAAAAGAAATCAGCCAAGACCTGAGAAAAATAATTGTAGACTTCCACAGGTCTGGTTCATCCTTGGGAGCAATTTCCAAATGCCTGAAGGTACCACGTTCATCTGTACAAACAATAGTATGCAAGTATAAACACCATGGGACCACGCAGCCGTCATACCACTCAGGAAGGAGACACATTCTGTCTCCTGGAGATTAACGTACTTTGGTGCGAAAAGTGCAAATCAATCCCAGAACAACAGCAAAGGACCTTGTGAAGATGCTGGAGGAAACAGGTACAAAAGTATCTATATACACAGTAAAATTAGTCCAATATTGACATAACCTGAAAGGCCGTTCAGCAAGGAAGAAGCCACTGCTCCAAACCGCCATAAAAAAGCCAGACTACGGTTTGCAACTGCACATGGGGACAAAGATTGTACTTTTTGGAGAAATATCCTCTGGTCTGATGAAACAAAAATAGAACTGTTTGGCCATAATTACCATCATTATGTTTGGAGGATAAAGGGGGAGGCTTGCAAGCCGAAGAACACCATCCCAACCGTGAAGCACAGGGGTGGCAGCATCATGTTGTGGGGGTGCTTTGCTGCAGGAGGGACTGGTGCACTTCACAAAATAGATGGCATCATGAGGAGTGAAAATTATGTGGATATATTTGAAGCAACATCTCAAGACATCAGTCAGGAAGTTAAAGCTTGGTCGCAAATGGGTCTTCCAAATGGACAATGACCCCAAGCATACTTCCAAAGTTGTGGCAAAATGGATTAAGGACAACAAAGTCAAGGTATTGGAGTGGCCATCACAACGCCCTGATCTCAATCCTGTAGAAAATGTGTGGGCAGAACTGAACATGCTTGTGCGACCAAGGAGGCCTACAAACCTGACTCAGTTTCACCAGCTCTGTCAGGAGGAATGGGCCAAAATTCACCCAACTTATTGTGGGAAGCTTGTGGAAGGCTACCGGAAACATTTGACCCAAGTTAAACAATTTAAAGGCAATGCTACCAAATACTAATTGAGTGTATGTAAACTTCTGATCCACTGAGAATGTGATGAAAGAAATAAAAGCTGAAGTAAATCATTCTCTCTACTATTATTCTGAAATTTCACATTCTTAAAATAAAGTGGTGATCCTAACTGACCTAAGATAGGGAATTTTTACTCGGATTAAATGTCAGGAATTGTGGAAAAACTGAGTTTAAATGTATTTGGCTAAGGTGTATGTAAACATCCGACTTCAACTCTATATCACAACATTTTATTTGTTTTTTAAGTAACTTTCATGCTAGAAAAGGTTGGAGACCCCTCTATTAGGCTGTGTATTATAGGACTGCTAAAGTGAATCTAAGCGACCACTTGTGCTGTAAACAACCATGAAACATTCCATCGGAGTTGACCCTTATCAGTAAGTGGTTGCACAGATTTAGATAAAGCACTCAAATTCAAATGTAGTGTCAACATAACCACCAATTGCTTGCCTGAAATTGGTCAACGGCTGATCATTAGGCTATGGACAGGTTGCGTGCATGTTTTTCTATTTTCTAATGGTTGTCAATTTTAGATTTATATAGCCTATATCACAGCTGTCTCTATATCTCCCCCTTGAAACTTTACTTCTCAATTTATATGATACAGTAGGCTATTCATTTAGCATTGTCCTATAATGTCGACTCATTTTTGATATCCTACTGAAAGAATTTGAAGCTAAGGCAAGGTTTTTAATACGTTTTTGGGAAAGGAGAAATGTGATTTTGTGTCTGAGTGAGATGCGCCGCAGGTGTCTTTAATTAATAATGGGTCCTTTTAGGTGGGTGGGTGTGCGTGTACGAGTTCGCTAATTCTCTATGTCCATTCAGAAAGTTGCCTAAAATAGGCCCAACCTGTCTGGACTTAATCTCTTTAATCAGATAGAAAGATAACTGTATATAGCAAGCATCATGCTGGTCAGCAGCATACTGTATGTAGCAAGCATCATGCTGGTCAGCAGCATACTGTATGTAGCAAGCATCATGCTGGTCAGCAGCATGCTGTATATAGCAAGCATCATGCAGGTCAGCAGCATACTGTATGTAGCAAGCATCATGCTAGTCAGCAGCATACTGTATGTAGCAAGCATCATGCAGGTCAGCAGCATGCTGTGTATAGCAAGCATCAAGCAGGTCAGCAGCATACTGTATGTAGCAAGCATCATGCTGGTCAGCAGCATGCTGTATGTAGCAAGCATCATGCTGGTCAGCAGCATACTGTATGTAGCAAGCATCATGCTGGTCAGCAGCATACTGTATGTAGCAAGCATCATGCTGGTCAGCAGCATACTGTATGTAGCAAGCATCATGCTGGTCAGCAGCATACTGTATGTAGCAAGCATCATGCTGGTCAGCAGCATACTGTATGTAGCAAGCATCATGCTGGTCAGCAGCATACTGTATGTAGCAAGCATCATGCTGGTCAGCAGCATCCTGTATGTAGCAAGCATCATGCAGGTCAGCAGCATACTGTATGTAGCAAGCATCATGCTGGTCAGCAGCATGCTGTATGTAGCAAGCATCATGCTGGTCAGCAGCATACTGTATGTAGCAAGCATCATGTTGGTCAGCAGCATGCTGTATATAGCAAGCATCATGCTGGTCAGCAGCATACTGTATGTAGCAAGCATCATGCTGGTCAGCAGCATACTGTATGTAGCAAGCATCATGCTGGTCAGCAGCATCCTGTATGTAGCAAGCATCATGCTGGTCAGCAGCATACTGTATGTAGCAAGCATCATGCTGGTCAGCAGCATACTGTATGTAGCAAGCATCATGCGGGTCAGCAGCATGCTGTGTATAGCAAGCATCATGCTGGTCAGCAGCATACTGTATGTAGCAAGCATCATGCTGGTCAGCAGCATCCTGTATGTAGCAAGCATCATGCTGGTCAGCAGCATACTGTATGTAGCAAGCATCATGCTGGTCAGCAGCATACTGTATGTAGCAAGCATCATGCTGGTCAGCAGCATACTGTATGTGCGAGCATCATGCTGGTCCCAGCATACTGTATGTAGCAAGCATCATGCTGGTCAGCAGCATACTGTATGTAGCAAGCATCATGCTGGTCAGCAGCATACTGAATGTGCGAGCAATGACGACGTGCCAGTCTTCCGTTTCCTCTCATTAAATGGGGTGCAACTAAATAAAACGTAACCAAGCTCCTTTCATGATTCATCCCATAGGATGAAAAGACTATCCTAATATTTTCAGTAGCGTATTATTTTTCCCATAGTAGGCTATAGGATCTTTCTCTCATTACTGCGTCCTCTCTAGGTCACTTTGAACAACATATTGCCACTGAGAATGACCGCAGCAGCGTTGGTGACGTTATGCAAATGTATGTGCATCAAACTTGGCGTGAATGGTTTAGTGTGCCAAAATCGGAATCTGTATTTTTGGGGGAATTCATACGAAAAGATTGCAACACAGTTGTTGAGAAAAGGCCTTTATTCTTAACAAAACAGCCCAATAGAGAAATGTAACAATATAATTATGAGAGTATGAGGCTGAGATTACATGTCTTTGTGACCATAGAAGCTTAGTTCCCCAGACAGGCAGAGAATAATACCAAACTTTGGACCTTCAGGTAAAAAGCTTCACAATACCATTCATAATAAGCAATAGTATGCTAATTATAATTCACAGGTTGAGAAGTTCAATATGCTTGCCTTTCTCCTCCATTTCCTTAAGACTCCAATAGAGCATTATCCTCTGTGATGTAATTGTAACGGCTTTCCTCCTCCTCTTCATCCGAAGAGGAGCAGGGATTCGACCAAAACGCAGCTTTTTGAAATGACATGATTTTAATGAACAAGACGAAAAAACACGAAACGAAATACACTTGAATAATTAACAAAATAACAAAACGGAGTAGACAGACCTGGACATGGAACTTACATAAATACATGAAGAACTCACGAACAGGAACAGACTACATAAACCGAGACAGTCCCGTGTGGGGCGACAAACACTGACACAGGAGACAACCACCCACAACAAACAGTGTGAAAACACCTACCTTAATATGACTCTCAATCAGAGGAAATGAAAACCACCTGCCTCTAATTGAGAGCCATATCAGGTCACCCTTAAACTAACATAGAAACACATAACATAGATTACCCACCCAAACTCACGCCCTGACCGTCAAACACATACAAAATAACAGAAAACCGGTCAGGAACGTGACAGTAATAGGTTATATAATATGCTTTAGCTGTCAGATGTAAAAGCTGAATACATATGTGATTTCTTCTCAAGGCTTTTTCAGAATAGATTGTATAAACAAGATGGTCACCATAGTGACCTTATGGTATTGTATATATTGTGGTGTTCTAGAATACCATACATTGTCGTTCTGGTCTCCTGAGAGAGTTTTACATACACAACACTAATCACGTTATATTATTTTATCACACACACACATCACCAAGTATTACAGGAAAGGTCAATTGGTCAGAGGGCACCGTTTTTATACAACTGAGGTTAGAGAGATGTAATTCTTTGTATCCGTTTTCCTTTTCAAATGTATGATTTTTTTTCCTTTGTCCTTTTATCTCTAATTAGTGGAAATGTGATTTGCCCTTGTAGAAAATGAATCAAAGATGTGTGGTTCCTTGTCAGGAATGATTGAATGATCTTTTCAGAGGGCAGTAGGGCTAGCAGTGTGACAGAGATCCTAACCTTCATAACCCCTGATCATGTGTGTGGGCCTAAATCCTTCATCCATTAAATATGAATACTATCTCTCCCATTATGTTGCTAGTGACCTCTGTTTACCATGCACATAGCTGATCTATATGTTTTAGTTAGTAATGAATAACCATATATTGAATGGTTCACTTCTGTGTATTTGTGTTGGTGCTATTTCTTGAGGGGTAAACTAACTCCATTGACAGACTGCGCTTCCATAGGTCTGTTGTTTTTGTTGTTGAGTTGTGAAGACATCTAGCCCTTCACTGATTGTGTAATAAATACCGAAACAATATGGATGAATATACACCTGTCTT
>NC_074689.1:21529010-21634010 GCF_029448725.1 Salvelinus fontinalis
CCCCTTCACTGTCATAGTGGTATAGACATCCCCCTTCACTGTCATAGTGGTATGGACATCCCCCTTCGCTGCCATAGTGGTATGGACAGCCCCCCTTCACTGTCATAGTGGTATATACATCCCTCTTCACTGTCATAGTGGTATAGACATCCCCCTTCACTGTCATAGTGGTATAGACATCCCCCTTCACTGTCATAGTGGTATAGACATCCCCCTTCACTGTCATAGTGGTATAGACATCCTCCTTCACTGTCATAGTGGTATAGACATCCTCCTTCACTGTCATAGTGGTATAGACATCCTCCTTCACTGTCATAGTGGTATAGACATCCCCCTTCACTGTCATAGTGGTATGGACATATCCCTTCACTGTCATAGTGGTATAGACATCCTTCTTTACTGACATAGGTGTATAGACATCCTCCTTCACTGTCATAGTGGTGTGGACATCCCCCTTCACTGTCATAGTGGTATAGACATCCCCCTTCACTGTCATAGTGGTATAGACATCCCCCTTCACTGTCATAGTGGTATAGACATCCTCCTTCACTGTCATAGTGGTATAGACATCCTCCTTCACTGTCATAGTGGTATAGACATCTTCCTTCACTGTCATAGTGGTATAGACATCTTCCTTCACTGTCATAGTGGTATAGACATCCCTCTTTACTGACATAGGTGTATAGACATCCCCCTTCACTGTCATAGTGGTGTGGACATCCCCCTTCACTGTCATAGTGGTGTGGACATATCCCTTCACTGTCATAGTGGTATAGACATCCCTCTTTACTGACATAGTGGTGTGGACATCCCCCTTTGCTGCCATAGTGGTATGGACAGCCCCCCTTCACTGTCATAGTGGTATAGACAGCCCCCTTTACTGGCATAGTGGTATGGACATCCCCCTTCACTGTCATAGTGGTATGGACATCCCCCTTCACTGTCATAGTGGTATGGACATCCCCCTTCACTGTCATAGTGGTATCGACATCCACCCTTCACTGTCATAGTGGTATAGACATCCCCCTTCACTGTCATAGTGGTATAGACATCCCCCTTCACTGTCATAGTGGTATAGACATCCTCCTTCACTGTCATAGTGGTATAGACATCCTCCTTCACTGTCATAGTGGTATAGACATCCCCCTTCACTGTCATAGTGGTATAGACATCCCTCTTTACTGACATAGGTGTATAGACATCCTCCTTCACTGTCATAGTGGTGTGGACATCCCCCTTCACTGTCATAGTGGTATAGACATCCCCCTTCACTGTCATAGTGGTATAGACATCCCCCTTCACTGTCATAGTGGTATAGACATCCTCCTTCACTGTCATAGTGGTATAGACATCCTCCTTGACTGTCATAGTGGTATAGACATCCTCCTTCACTGTCATAGTGGTATAGACATCCTCCTTCACTGTCATAGTGGTATAGACATCCTCCTTCACTGTCATAGTGGTATAGACATCCCCCTTCACTGTCATAGTGGTATAGACATCCCTCTTTACTGACATAGGTGTATAGACATCCCCCTTCACTGTCATAGTGGTGTGGACATCCCCCTTCACTGTCATTGTGGTGTGGACATCCCCCTTCACTGTCATAGTGGTATGGACATATCCCTTCACTGTCATAGTGGTATAGACATCCCTCTTTACTGACATAGTGGTGTGGACATCCCCCTTCACTGTCATAGTGGTGTGGACATCCCCATTCACTGTCAAAGTGGTATAGACATCCCCCTTCACTGTCATAGTGGTATAGACATCCCCCTTCACTGTCATAGTGGTATAGACATCCCCCTTCACTGTCATAGTGGTATAGACATGCCCCTTCACTGTCATAGTGGTATAGACATCCCCCCTCCACCCTTCACTGTCATAGCAGTATAGACATCCCCCTTCACTGTCATAGTGGTATAGACATCCCTCTTTACTGACATAGTGGTGTGGACATCCCCCTTCACTGTCATAGTGGTATAGACATCTCCCTTCACTGTCATAGTGGTATCGACATCCTCCTTCACTGTCATTGTGGTATAGACATTCTCCTTCACTGTCATAGTGGTATAGACATCCCCCCTCACTGTCATAGTGGTATAGACATCCCCCCTCACTGTCATAGTGGTATAGACATCCCCCCTCACTGTCATAGTGGTATAGACATCCCCCCTTCACTGTCATAGTGGTATAGACATTCTCCTTCACTGTCATAGTGGTACAGACATCCCCCTTCGCTGTCATAGTGGTATAGACATCCCCCATTACTGTCATAGTGGTATAGACATCCTCCTTCACTGTCATAGTGGTATAGACATTCGCCCTTCACTGTCATAGTGGTGTGGACATCCCCCTTTACTGTCATAGTGTTATAGACACTTAACCCCCCTATCACCATCTCATAGTGGTATATCCCTCCCTACCATTCTCTGCAGACTCGGCAGAAGTTGCCCCTAACCACAGATCTAGGATCTGATCCCTCTGCCCCCAGTCCTAACCATGACTATTAGGGCATGAACAAAAATCTGACTCTGGACCACTGGTTAGGGGGAACTTCTACCAACTCTGTTCAGCAGCTCTGTTTGCTTGGCTTCTCACTTATTGTTTGTTTTTCTGTTTTGTTTGTTTACCTGTGTGTTTACGCGCGGGCTTGCGTGTGCGTGACATTCGTTCCTACCTTGGCGCTGCTGCTACTTCTTGTCGTTGTGTATCACTTTCTTTCTTTCTTTTTGTTTTCCTTTTTCCCTCTCCTCCCTCTCTCGGCGTGTTGCCATGACACTGCTGGCTCTGTCCATCACCCGCTCCTGGGCTGTGACATCACGGCTGTGTTGTCCAATCAGCTGCTGGTGAAGGGGGTGAATGAGACGCTGGTGGCTCAGAGGGTGGTGCCTGCTCTCATCACGCTCTCCAGCGACCCTGAGATGTAAGTGTCTCCTGCTGCCTTGTCTGGCCACCTCGACCCCTCCTCCAACCTCGCAGGAAGAACCCTAACCTCTTTGATGAGGATATATATATTGAATAACACCAGATCTTTCAGGACTGTAGTTGGTATGGAAACATACATCCATTGTTAAAGGAGTCAATGGTTTGACTTTGGATTTTTTTTCTCAAAACTCAGGGACAATGAGGCTTTGCAGCACAAATCAATTCCGAAGTAGGTGCTTTCTCTAAACCTGTGTATCTTTAGGGTAGTTGCCCTGTCTGTGCTCCTAGATGGTTCAAGGTCTCTGACTCTGGGTAAAAGTCTTCTTTGGGCTTTCTTCCTGTAGAGGTTGAGGTGCGGTCGACCGTGTGCGGTTCTGTGTTTACTGTCATTAACACCAGGCATCATCAGTGTGCGACACTAACCCACACCCCGGTAGTCACTATATAACCATGCTTGAAAGGACAGCCGTATGATGCTTTCTAAACACTAGCCCAAACCCTTACCTCTAACCTTAATCCTAACCTAGTCCTCAATTAAGACAAAATATGTAATGTACTTGATCATCAGTTCTGACAATATAGCTCATTTTGTCCTTTCTGGCATGATCTACCCAATCATGTTCATTGCATCATCCGCCTGCTACACTACGCTAACTCGCGCTCTGATTGGCTGCATGTGGAGATCATCCCAGCATGCTCAGCTGTAATGCATTACCACCCCATCCTTCTCCTCACCCCCTTTTTAGCAGACCCCCCCAACCCTCAGGTCCTGGACGATTGTCTTCACCCCTACCTCTCTCTTCCTCCCCCCTCCCTCCCTCCTAACCTCTTCGTCTCTCCCTCCCTCCTAACCGTTTCCAGTTGATTCTACGAGGCATGTCAGAAGCTTTAATAGACCGCCGGGTGGCCCCGGCTCTTATTACACTGTGCAGTGGCCCTGAATTGTGAGTCAACGAAGACGAGACGTTTTCTCTCCTCTTCTCTCTATCCCTCCTTCCTCTGCATCCTCCTGGTTCTATTTAGTGTATTATATTATTTAAATCCATACGGACACCGGAATGATCTAACATCACCATTAACCTTGGCATTAACATACATGATCCACACTGATGATTGGTTGGTGTTGGTCTGTTTTATATTATCTTCTGAGCTGCATATTGTAGTTTTAATAAAGCAGAGACCTGGCTCTATTCTAACTCCTGTCTGGCTTATAGTTCAGTTAGGATATCTACTATCCCTGCCTTTGGTACCATCATGGAGACGGTCACGCAAAAAGAGGTATGGACATGCTGATTTGCATATATGCACATACTACACTCATGCATTAAACAAGTCTGGGTTATATGTTTGAGCACAGGTGTGTTTTGTATTGTGTCCGTGTGTATTAGGGGGAGTATCCATGTTGGCATACATGTGTGTTTGCGTACATGCATGTATTAATGTGTGTGTGTGTGTGTGTGTGTGTGTGTGTGTGTGTGTGTGTGTGTGTGTGTGTGTGTGTGTGTGTGTGTGTCCCAGCTGTTGGAGCGTGTGAAGATGCAGCTAGCGTCGTTCCTGGAGGACCCACAGTACCAGGACCAACACTCTCTACACATGGAGATCATCAGGACCTTTGGCCGGGTCGGACCCAACGCTGAGCCACGCTTCAGAGACGAGTGTCAGTACTACTGATAATGCACACACACACTACGCTGAACCACACTTCACAGACGAGTGTCAGTACGGACACATACATACACACACACTATTGCAAAGGCACACTAAAACAAGAGCGCAGACACACTCACATGCACATATGGACTCAAATACACACACACACACACACACACACACACACAGTGATATTGTCTGTTTTTTGTCTTCCAGTTGTGCTGCCTCACCTCCACAAACTAGCGTTGGGTAACAACGTCCAGGCTACAGAGAGTAAGAGGATAGACATCGCTACTCAGCTGTTTGAGGCCTACAGCGCTCTCTCCTGTTGCTGTATCCTTCACCCAACACTTACGTTTGTGTGTGGATGTGCACGTCTTTGTGTATATATGTGTGTGTGTGTGTGTGTGTGTGTGTGTGTGTGTGTGTGTGTGTGTGTGTGTGTGTGTGTGTGTGTGTGTGTGTGTGTGTCAAATCAAATTCAAATAAAATGTATTCGTCACATACAGCAGGTATAAAAGGTGCAACACAATGCTTATGTCAAATCAAATCTGTTATTTGTCACATTCTCCGAATACAACCTTACCGTGAAATGCTTACTTACAAGCCCTTAACCAACAATGCAGGTCAAGAACAGGTTAAGAAAATATTTGCTAGATAAACTAAAGTAAAAATAGTAAAATAACAATAACGAGGCTATATACAGGGGGTACCAGTACCGAGTCAATGTGTAGGGGTACAGGTTAGTCAAGTTATTTTGTACATGTAGGTTGGGGTAAAGTGACTATGCATAGGTAATAAACAGCTAGCTCCCTCAACAATGCTGTACATGAATCAATAATAACTATGTAATGAGTCAAAAATAACAAGTCTTAGAAGATGTATACATAATAATAATGGACCTGTATGTACAATTATAAAGTGGCTCGTGGAATCAATATTATATAATAGAACAGCAGCTTTGTCTGCATGTATGAGTTCTGGGTGTGTTTGTGTGTAAGCGTTGGCTGTGGGGGTAGTCAGTAAAAATAATCTCTAACGTGCATATAGTTTCTCCGGTGCAAATAGTCTGTAAGGTGCAGGGAGACGACTAGGTTTAGCTTTTCAGCAGTCTGATGGCCTGGTGATAGAAGCTGTCTCGGAGCCTGTTGGTCCGAGACCCGATACCCCAGATGGTAACTGGCAGATGTGAACAGTCCATGGCCCGGGTGACTGGAGTCCTTGACTATCTTTTGGGCCTTCCTCAGACACCGCCTGGTGTAGAAGACCTAGAGGGCAGGGAGCTCACCCACAGTCATGTATTGGGCCGTCCGCATCACCCTATGTAGAGCCTTGCGGTTGAGTTGCCCGACAAGCCGGTGATGCAGCCGGTCAAGATGCTCTCGATGTTGCAGCTGTAGAACTTCTTCAGGATCCAAGGTGCTGAATTTCTTCAGGTGCATGAGGTTGAAGAGGCTGTGCTGCGCCGCCTTCACCACTGTGGTGGTGTGATTGGACCATGTCAGGTTCTCTGTGATGTGCAGGCCGAGGAAGCTTTTGACCCTCTCCACTGCAGCCCTGTCGATGACAATAGGGGAGTGCTCCACCCGTTGTTCCCTGTAGACCACGATCAGCTCCATGGTGATCAGCTGTGTGTGTGTGTTCCCTGTAGACCACGATCAGCTCCATGGTGATCAGCTGTGTGTGTGTGTTCCCTGTAGACCACGATCAGCTCCATGGTGATCAGCTGTGTGTGTGTGTTCCCTGTAGACCACGATCAGCTCCATGGTGATCAGCTGTGTGTGTGTGTTCCCTGTAGACCACGATCAGCTCCATGGTGATCAGCTGTGTGTGTGTGTTCCCTGTAGACCACGATCAGCTCCATGGTGATCAGCTGTGTGTGTGTGTTCCCTGTAGACCACGATCAGCTCCATGGTGATCAGCTGTGTGTGTGTGTTCCCTGCTACTGTGTCCTTCACTTACAGAACTTACCTCACCCTTTATTAATGGTTGAGACAAACCGCTACATATTAACGAGTTGAGTCAAGAGGCCTTTAAAGGGAAAAGCTAAAATAGGGCAATAGTTCATGAACTGGTTTTTAAATGTGTCCACCTAGCGGTATGTACTTAAGACTTTTCTAGAACTGTACCCAGAGCAGTGTTGGCTTGGCTGGGGCTCAGGGGAGAGTGTTTTATTTCACTTTTATAGCTGTGACTCAGAATACGTCTTTAGAATAACAAGACCTGGGTCAAGACTAGGTTACTGTAGTCAGACTAGGTTACTGTAGTCAGACTAGGTTACTGTAGTCAGACTAGGTTACTGTAGTCAGACTAGGTTACTGTAGTCAGACTAGGTTACTGTAGTCAGACTAGGTTACTGTAGTCAGACTAGGTTACTGTAGTCAGACTAGGTTACTGTAGTCAGACTAGGTTACTGTGGGGCAGATGGTTAGAAGTTCACTATTTGTGGTTGTGGGTTGTAATCGACCAACCCTGCCTCAGTCAGTGTGGTGTATATGTGTATATATATATGTGTATATATATATATATATATATATATATATATATATATAGTACACTGAATAAGTTAAATACATTAGCTGTATGTGTATTTATGCATTGGTTACTTGTCCCGCTGGCGAGTTGAGAAAGGAAAATAAACTCTCCATTTTGGGGCCGTATGCTGATTACAGGGTTGAGTGGGCAGAGAGAGAGAGGGAGGGAGACGGAGAGAGAGACGGACCACAGCCCACAGAGAGGGAGAGCGAAAATGAGAGAGACGGACAGTTACCGACCACAGTCTGCCTCAGAGAGACGGAGAAGCCAGAAGAGAAAATGACAGAGGGAGAGCTGCCTCCAAGCCTTTGTTCAGAATTCCCAGCATATGGCATGTTCATGCATGCGTGCACGTTCCTCCCTAAATGTGTTCCCAAAATAGTGAGGCTCCTCAAGGGTGTATTTTGCAGCACAAAGACCTACCTCTCTAGTGACTTCCATGCCACCTCACACACTCACACACACCAGCTGGCTGAGGTTTGGTAATGTGCGAATATCGCAGGCTATACGGGGGGTCGCATGTAGCTTTGGTCACAGTGGCTAAACTCCCCACTCTATCAGAGCCTGGGACCGTGACATCATCAGTGTGCGACGAGGCAGTGGAAGTACTGTGGCCCTCTGGGTAATGTAGTCATATAACCTCACTAATCTTACTTGTTTTTAAACTCTGTGTTGTAATATTACTTCACTCACAACGGTTCAGTTGACCAGTGTTCAGTAGTGTTTAACTCTGTTGATGTTTGGTCGTCCAGTATTCAGTAGTGTTTAACTCTGTGTTGGTGGTTGGTTGTTCAGTGTAGGTAAACTTTGTGTTCAGTTGTCCGGTCCTTGACCTCCTGCTCCAGTCATCTCAGAGGAGCTGATGGTGAATCACTTCCTGCCTGGCCTAAGGTGTCTGAGGACCGACATGGAACAGCTATCTCCTGAACACGAGGTACACACACACACACACACACACACACACACACACACACACACACACACGGTAGCTCTCCCAAACCACATCAAATGACCTGTTTCCCATGCCAGTTAAAGACCAGCTGATTCCCAGACCACTTTCCACACAGCGTGATGTTGTATCCAGGAGGGAGACTCACCAGGCATACTTTCCACAGCACAGCAGTCTAACTGGTATCTTTTCCACTGTGTGTGTCTCCTGTCCTGTTGCAGGTGATCCTGAGCTCCATGATCAAGGAGGGGGAGATAAAGGTAGAAAACAGAGGGATCGGACAGGCAGAGGGGTGAGTACTAACGCACACCAGTAAAGCACTACTAACGCACACCAGTAAATCACTACTAACGCACACCAGTAAATCAGTACACAGTCACAGTCCTGTGTGCTGTGTCTGTGTGCTATGTCTGTTTGCTATGTCAGAGCATTCAAAATACACACACACACACAAAACACAAAACTCTACAAACTCTCCTAGTCTTTATCCGCTGGTTTTCATCCCACACCATGAGTGCTGTTGACTTGTTGGGTCACAGTCATATGACCCTCTGGAAGCCTAGCTGCATAAACCATAGAGAAACTGCAGCCTTTAGATTCAGGACAGTGGTGAGGAAGGGAGGCTAGGGGGAGGAGAGCATTGGGACTCAGCCATAGTGTGGGTGGGAGGGGGAGGTTAGGGAGTAGAGGAAATCAACTATTAAAGACTGTTGGACCACAGCCCATAGTGTGGCTGTCTTGTGAACATGTGTTTCTGCCTCATTCAAAACAGAACCGTGTATGTGCTCACACGTGTACCCTCTGAACTCTTCAACTCTGAGGCTGTAGCTTAGCAACACAGTCACACACCCCAATGTCATATTGAGTCTTGTTTTGAGGTTGTTGGTTTAATCATCATGTTTAATTCTAACTTTAGAATCTCTCAGCATCATCATGCACAGTGTTAGAGACAAGAGATGGTTCTGTTTTAGACTCAAAGCATCTATCAACAACCATGTTACTACACTACGGCACTCAACTCCAGCATTTTACATAACTTTAATTTGACTATTGACCATATTTAGTTGAACAGTTGTTCCCCTACAGTTCTTTATCTGCTGTTGTTCAACCAGATTTAGGCAGAGAGGGAAAAAGAGGAACTCTCCTAACTGTCAGTCAGTAGAGACTGTTACTGTTAACGCTTAGGAAAAAGCTTTTCCATTTACCTGTCCAAATATATGGACGGAGAGACTGAAACAAGAGCAGAACAAAGCAAACAAATGAGCATTTGACAGTTAACAACACACTGTCAATCACTCTGAACTGTATGTTTAGGGAGAGAAAGATTGTAGAATTTATAGGGGAAACATTCTGGATGAGTGATACTATACTGATTCTTTGTGTCCAGGCTATATAAGATACAGTATGTGCCATTCTATAGGCTATATAATATATCCCATTGTTATATATATATATATATATAGTTATAGTTATATAGTTATAGTTATATAGTTATAGTTATATAGTTATAGTTATATAGTTATATATATATAGTTATATGGTTATATAGTTATATAGTTATATAGATATAGTTATATAGTTATATATATATATATATATAGTTATATATATATATAGTTATATAGTTATATATATATATATATATATATATATATATATATATATATATATATATATATATATATATATATATATATATATATATAATTTTTTATTTATTTTTATCCACAATTTTTTGGTATCCAATTGAGGCTGGGCCAATTGTGCGCCGCCCCATGGGTCTCCCGTTCGTGGCTGGCTGTGACAGAGCCTCAACTCGAACCCAGAATCTCTAGTGGCACAGCTAACACTGCGATGCAGTGCCTTAGACCACTGTGCCATTCAGGAGACCCAAGATAACCCATATGTACACTCTGGACAGTTTATTAGGTACTTATTAGTTCACCCGGTTCACAAAAATGGTCATGTGGCTTGTTCTAACAAGCAACGACAACAACAACGACAAATCCCGGTTGTGTCATGCTGATGGCAGAGTAAGGATTTGGCGTAAGCAGCATGAGTCCATGGCCCCATCCTGCCTGGTATCAACAGTACAGGCTGCTGGCGGTGGTGTATGGAATGTTTTCCTGACACACGTCAGGTCCCTTCATACCAATTGAGCAACATTGAGCAATGTCTGAACATAGAATCCATGCTCTGAAGAATTCAGGCTGTTCTGGAGGCAAAAGGGGTTCCGACCCAGTACTAGATGGATGTGCCTAATAAACTGTAGCTCTCTGTGTGAGGATGATGGTATGTCTGAGCTCTATAATACATGTACACGTTGACATTTTAGTGATTTAGCAGACGCTCTTATCCAGAATGACTTAGGTAGTGCATTCATCTTAGGATAGCTAGGTGGGACAACCACATATCAGTCGTAGTAAGTACATTTTCCCTCAAAGTAGTAATCAGCAAACTCTGTGCTAGTAGGAGAAGACATGCTGGCCAACGTGTTCATTGTGTTTCTGTTCCTGTAGCTCTGTGTCCATTGCTGCTAGTCTGGTTGGTGAAGACGCTAAAACCAAGTTCCTGAGTAAGATGGGTCAGCTGACCACGTCCGGTGCCATGCTGGCCAACGTCTTCCAGAGGAAGAAATGATCTATCCTTCCGCCGGCTGCCTGGGGCCCCAGCGCACTACATATCCCATGAGCCTCCAGTGTCCGGGAGCGCTGGCCCAGCCACCAGTGATAGGCCAGGTCAGGGTCTCTATTCGAATACCTTCTAGATGCATCCTTCACTCCTCTGTGACTCGAAAGGGGAGAGCTATCTGGCTGAGCCCTAGGAAGGGAGGAAGGAGGGGTGCGCTTTTGAAGTATTCGATCAGGGTCCAGGGTGTATATCAATACTCTGAAGTGACTTCCTCGTCTCAAGGAGAGAAGACGAGATGAGTAGAGGAAGTCATTATAGACTATTGAGATGCACCTAATTGGGTTTGATTTAGAATTTTAGCTTGCGCCATGTCGGCACCAAAAGCTTTATGAATGTTGCAGTCCAGTCTATTTAGAATGTTAGTGGCGTTCTATGTCAGAATGTGATTGTTCCGGAACCTTTTGGTGTCAACATGGAGAGGACTAGCTTACTAACTGACGTCTGTATGTTCATGGCTCTGGGGAATCGCCTACTTGAAGTCAAAATCGCCTGCCTTTATTTCGTCACGTCTCTCTCTCTTTGTTGTTTTGATAGTCTCTATTTTATAACTTATTTATCTCTTAAGACTTTATTCCTCCAAAGAAATGTGCACATCACTTTATCATTCTTTTCTCTTTATTGTGTGTATTTTGATTCAGAGTCGTCTTATTATATATGATGTACATGATCATCATCACTACCATTCATTGGCTTTGTTTGTTTATGTTGGAAATGTGAAGATGAAGAACACTGATTCCCTCGCTCCATGCCTCCCTCCTTCCTTCTTTCCCGGTCTCGTTCTGCCTCTGCGTGTTGCAGTGTCTCGGATGGTTCTTATCTAAAGTGGCTGTTCTGATTTGGGTTTTGTTATTTTCTCTTTGGGATATGCTCTACAAGTAAATAACTGTATGATACACTGAAATGAAAAGGACTGTACCCATATTATTATGTACATTTGAAATTGGTGTCATGAAATAATAAAAGACGAAATAAACAATTGTGTACTTATACAGTTCATTTGGAAAGAATTCGGACCCCTTGACTTCTTCCACATTTTGTTACGTTACAACCTTATTCTAAAATGGATTCAATTAGGGGTTTTTTCCCTCCACAATCTACACACAATACCCAATAATGACAAAGCAAAAACAGGTTTTTCAACATTTTTACAGCTGTATAAACAATTAAAAACAGAAATATCACATTTACATAAGTATTCAGACCCTTTACTCAGTACTTTGTTGAAGCACCTTTGGCAGTGATTACAGCCTTGAGTCTTCTTTGGTATGACGCTACAAGCTTGGAACACCTGTATTTGGGGTGTTTCTCCCCTTCTTCTCTGCAGATCCTCTCAAGCTCTGTCAGGTTGGATGGGGAGCGTCGCTGCACAGCTATTTTCAGGTCTCTCCAGAGATGTTCAATCGGGTTCAAGTCCTGGCTCAAGTCTTCAAGTCCGGGCTCTGGCTGGGCCACTCAAGGACATTCAGAAACTTCCTTCTGGAAGGTTCTCCCATCTCCACAGAGGAACTCTGGAGCTGTGTCAGAGTGACCATTGGGTTCTTGGTCACCTCCCTGACCAAGGCCCTTCTTCCCTGATTTCTCAGTTTAGCCGGGTGGCAAGCTCTAAGAGTATTGGTGGTTCCAAACTTCTTCCATTTATAAATGGAGGCCACTGTGTTCCTGGGGACCTTCAATGCTGCAGAAATGTTTTTTGTAACCCCCCCCCCCCCAGATCTGTGCCTTGTCTCTTGTCTCAGAGCTCTACGGACAATTCCTTCGACCTCATGGCTTGGATTTTGCTCTGACATGCACTGTCAGCTGTGGAGCCTTTCCAAGTCATGTCCAATTGAATTTACAACAGGTGGACTCCAAGTTGTAGAAACATCTCAAGGATGATCAATGGAAACAGGATGCATCTGAGCTCAATTTTTAGTCTCATAGCAAAGGGTCTGAATACTTAAGCAATTTTTAAATATTTTTTTTATACATTTTGCAAACTTTCAAAAAGTATGTTTTTGCTTTGTCATTGTGGTGTATTGTGTGTAGATTGTTGAGAAAATATAAATAATTTAATCCATTTTAGAATAAGGCTGTAATGTAACAAAATGTGGAAAGAGTCAAGTGGCCTGACTACTTTAAGTATGCACTGTACACCTGTCTCTGATGGTTATTGTGCATGTGTGTAAAAATATCCACCATTGCCATACAATACACAGCTCAAAGTTTCAGCAGGTGTTCAGAGTAGTAAAACTAAGCCCTTGGTAAATATACAGAATCCCCCCTCATCTGTCACCCCCCCACACACACAGCCGCTACTACTCTAACTTCAAAGAGCGTTATGTCCCTTTGTCTGTCCATGATTCCAAAGTTCAGTAGATGGGACAGACAGAGTTGCTGGCCCGTAGACTGGTTCAGAGCCATTACAAGTCCTAGCTTCGGTATACAGTGTACTGTAGGGAGTGATCTGTGACGCTACACCCTGTTCTGTCAATATATCACCCTGTCCCCACCCCTCCACAAAGAACAGAATTTGCATATTCACTTTAATATTTAACATTGTTACTGATTACTCACCAGGTGGACAAATAATGTATATATTTTAGGACACTGTACTGCATGGGTAGGAATGGAACATGGAGCATAATAATAGTACACTGAACAAAAATATAAATACAACATGTAAAGTGTTGGTCCCATGTTTCATGAGCTGAAATTAAAGATCCCAGAAATGTTCCATACACACAAAAAGCTAATTTCTCTCAAATGTTGTGCACACATTTGTTTACATCCCTGTTAGTGAGAATTTGATCATTTTGTCAAGATAATCCATCCTCCTGACAGGTGTGGCATATCAAGAAGCTGATTAAACAGCATGATCGTTACACAGGTACACCTTGTGCTGGGGATAATACAAGGTAGCTCTAAAATGTGCAACACAATACCACAGATGTGTCAAGTTTTGTGGGAGTGTGCAATTGCCAGAGCTGTTGCCAGAGAATTTGTTAATTACCATAAGCCGCCTCCAACGTTGTTTTAGAGAATTTGGTAGTACGTCCAACCGGCCTCACAACCGCAGACCGCGTGTAACCAGCCCAGGACCGCCACATCCGGCTTCTTCACCTGCGGGATCGTCAGAGAGGGAGGGTGCCGAGGAGTATTTCTGTCTGCAGTAAAGCCCTTTTTTGGGGAAAAACTCATTCTGATTGGCTGTGCCTGGCTCCCCAGGCCCCTGAAATGGGTGGGCCCACCGATGGCTGCGCCCCTGTCCAGTCATGTAAAATCCATAGATTAGAGCCCAATTCATTTATTTCAATTGACTGATTACCTGATATGAACTGTAACTCAGCAAAATCTTTGAAATTGTTGCATGTTGTGTTTATATTTTTGTTCAGTATACATGGGACTTAAATTGTGCTTTTCAAAGACCTTAAGTTGCTTTACCATTGTAGAAATGAAAAGAAAAAACAGGACTCAAAACAAAACATCAGACTGAACATGAATAAAGTGAGGGGTGGGCTCAAAGAAGGGAGAGAGTTGGGATTTGGATACGAACCCAGTTTAGGGTAAAGGGCGGGATCTGAGTTAGGATACGCACCCGGTGTAGAGGGGTGTGCTTAAGGGTAGGTGTGTTTGAGAAAGAGAGAGAGAATGTGGGTGATTTGCATGAGAGTTCATCTATGTTTGCAGTGTGTCAGAAGAGGTTTTTAAGCCCAACTTTGGTGAATGTTGACTTTCTTGGGGTCCTGTGTTTTTACTTAACTTACTACTGTGTGTGTGTGTGTGTTTGGAAAGGGCCTCAATTGGGACTTCTTAGTCATACGACTGACTTTGGGCGAGTGTGTGTGTGCTGTGGTGACTCAGAAAATCATGTCTGTTTCCAAAGCAAGCAGCAGAAATGGTCTTCAAGTTTCAACCACGGGAACATGGTGCCTCTACGCTGCTGTTTTTACTGCTCTCGTGTGTGTGTGTGTGTGTGTGTGTGTGTGTGTGTGTGTGTGTGTGTGTGCGTGTGTGCCAGTGACACGACTGCAAACAGGATACGGAAGGAACCCTTTGAACTGAGTCCAGCGCTATGGTCACTTTCATGGCAGAAAACACACACACACACATTCAGTGTGTGGCAGACCACTAGAGCACTTATTAATGGAATCCTCCCCTGGCCCTTTCTCCTTTTCTGATTGTCCATGTTTTACTCTCCCTTTATAAGTAGGTTGCCTGTAGCAACATGCATAACCAATGAATTATTTGCTTTTGCCTTTTGGGAAATGTTTCTCCTTACACACACACAGCCAGATGTTTCTGTGGCTTCAGCCATGTCAGAGGCTAAATTGAAGCGTTGAACTGTTAGCGATATGTTTGGAGTTTAAATTGAGGCATTTTATTGCTACACTAGTCAGTTCCAGATCCTAATTTCCCCTCTGCTAACTGTAGGGAGGATCGCCACAAATATGCCTTGCTCAGCGGGAGCTTACGGGAATGGCCTTGGAGAGAGAGAGAGGGGAGGAGCAGGAGAGTGGGGGGAGCAGAGTGAAATACTTCCATTGGCTCTGAGAAGAAAAACATGTTTTAATACATACATTTTATACATAAATATTTTTTTTCTGTCATTATAAAGCTCTCATCAATGAAAGAGAGAAGCTTTGGTGGCATATTAGAAAGACTAAGAACGTACGTTCAAGTGTAGGCTAATAACTCTAACAGAAACAAGATCAACAAATCATCATCTGTATACAAACATACACTGAACCAAAATAAACGCAACAGGCAACAATTTCAAAGATTTTACTGAGTTACAGTTCAAATAAGGAAATCAGTCAATTGAAATAAATTAATTAATATATGGATTTCACAACTGGGAATATAGATATGCATGTGTTGGTCACAAATACCTTAAAACCAGTCAGTATCTGGTATGACCACCATTTGCATAGAGTTTATTTATTTTTATTTAACTAGGCAAATGAGTTAAGAACAAATTCTTATTTACAATGACGGCTACCAAAAGACAAAAGGCCTCCTGCTGGGACGGGGGCTGGGATTAAAAATACAAATAAATAAAATAAAAATATAGGACAAAACGCATCACGACAAGAGAGACAACACAACACTACATAAAGAGAGACCTAAGACAACAACATAGCATGGCAGCAACACATGACAACACAGCATGGTAACAACACAACATGGCAGCAGCACATGGTAGCAGCACAAAACATGATACAAACATTATTGGGCACAGACAACAGCACAAAGGGCAAGAAGGTAGAGACAACAATACATCACGCAAAGCAGCCACAACTGTCAGTAAGAGTGTCCATGAATGAGTCTTTGAATAAAGAGATTGGGATAAAACTGTCCAGTTTGATCGTTTGTTGCAGCTCGTTCAAGTCGCTAGCTGCAGTGAACTGAAAAGACGAGCACCGCAGGGATATGTGTGCTTTGGAAACCTTTTACAGAATGTGACTGGCAGAACTATCAAGGCACAAGGCGAGACCCAAATGCAGACACAGGAGGCAGATGCTTGGAGTCTTACAATGGTTATTAATCCAAATGGGTAGGCAAGAGAATGGTCGTGGACAGGCAAAAAGGTCAAAACCAGATCAGAGTCCAGGAGGTACAGAGTGGCAGACAGGCTCGTGGTCAAGGCAGGCAGAATGGTCAGGCAGGCGGGTACAAAGTCCAGAAACAGGCAAGGGTCAAAACCGGGAGGACTAGAAAAAGGAGAATGCAAAAAGCAGGAGAACGGGAAACCACTGGTTGACTTGGAAACATACAAGATGAACTGGCACAGAGAGACAGGACACACAGGGATAAATACACTGGGGAAAACAAGCGACACCTGGAAGGGGTGGAGACAATAACGAGGAAAAGTGAAACTGATCAGGGTGTGACAAGAACGGGTGGATGATGAGGGCTGCAGTAGGTATCTCAGATAGGGGGGAGTGAGGCCTAAGAGGGTTTTATAAATAAGCATAAAAAAGTGGGTTTTGCGACAGGTATACAGAGATGACCAGTTTACAGATTATAGAGTGCAGTGATGTGTCCTATAAGGAGCATTGGTGGCAAATCATGAATGGTAAAGAACATCTAGCCACTCGAGAGCACCCTTACCTGAGTTGATCAGGCTGTTGGTTGGAATGTTGTCCCACTCCTCTTCAATGGCTGTGCGAAGTTGATGGATATTGGCGGGAACTGGAACACGCTGTCATACATGTCGATCCAGAGCATCCCAAACATGCTAAATGGGTGATATGTCTAGTGAGTATACAGGCCATGAAAGAACTGGGACATTTTCAGCTTCCAGCAATTGTTTACAGATCCTTGCGACATGGGGCTGTGAATTATCATGCTGAAAAATGAGGTGATGGAAGTGGATGAATGGCACGACAATGGGCCTCAGGATCTCCTCACGGTATCTCTGTGCATTCAAATTGCCATCGATAGAATGCAATTGTGATCGTTGTCCGTAGCTTATGTCTGCCCATACCATAACCCCACCACCACCATGGGGCACTCTGTTCACAACGTTGACATCAGCAAACCGCTTGCCCACAAGACGCCTGCCAAATGCCGGTACAGTTGAAACCGGGATTTATCCATGAAGGGCACACTTCTCCATCCTGCCAGTGGCCATCGAAGGTGAGCATTTTCCCACTGAAGTCGGTTATGATGCCGAACTGCAGTCAGGTCAAGACCCTGGTGAGGACAACGAGCACGCAGATGAGATTCCCTGAGACGGTTTCTCACAGTATGCAGAAATGATTTGGTTGCGCAAACCCACCGTTTCATCAGCTGTCCAGGGGACTGGTCTCAGACAATCCTGCTGGTGAAGAAGCCGGATGTGGAGGTCCTCAAATATATATTTTTTTAAATGATCACTTTTTTTTTTGCAGATGTTAATGTGAGTGTAGCGAAATGCTTGTGCTTCTAGTTCCGACAGTGCAGTAATATCTAACAAGTAATCTAACAATTCCCCAACAACTACCTAATACACACAAATCTAAAAGGGTGAATGAGAATATGTACATATAAGTATATGGAAGAGTGATGGCCGAGCGGCATAGGCAAGGTGCAATAGATGGTAAAAAATACAGTATATACATGTGATATGAGTAATGTAAGATATGTAAACATTATTAAAGTGGCATTATTTAAAGTGGCATTGTTTAAAGTGACTAGTGATCCGTTTATTAAAGTGTCCAGTGATTGGGTCTCAATGTAGGCAGCAACCTCTCTGTGTTAGTGATGGCTGTTTAACAGTCTGATGGCCTTGAGATAGAAGCTGTTTTTCAATCTCTCGGTCCCAGCTTTGATGCACCTGTACTGACCTCGCCTTCTGGATGATAGCGGTGTGAACAGGCAATGGCTCGGGTGGTTGTTGTCCTTGATGATCTTTTTGGCCTTCCTGTGACATCGGGTGCTGTAGGTGTCATTGAGAGCAGGTAGTTTTCCCCCGGTGATGCTTTGTGCAGACTGCACCACCCTCTGGAGAGCCTTGCAGTTGAGGGCAGTGCAGTTGCCGTACCAGGCTGTGATACAGCCCAACAGGATGCTCTTGATTGTGCATCTGTAAAAGTTTGTCAGGGTTTTGGGTGACAAGCCAAATTTCTTCAGCCTCCTGAGGTTAAAGAGGCGCTGTTGTGCCTTCTTCACCACACTGTCTGTGTGGGTGGACCCTTTCAGTTTGTCAGTGGTGTGTACGGAACCTAACACTTTCCACCTTCTCCACTGCGGTCCCATCGATGTGGATAGGGGGGATGCTCCCTCTGCTGTTTCCTGAAGTCCACAATAATTTCCTTTGTTTTGTTGACGTTGAGTGAGAGGTTGTTTTCCTGACACCACACTCCGAGGGCCCTCACCTCCTCCCTGTAGGCTGTCTCGTCGTTGTTGGTGATCAAGCCCACTACTGATTTTTGAGTTGGAGGTGTGCTTGGCCACGCAGTCATGGGTGAACAGGGAGTACAGGAGAGGGCTGAGCCTACACCCTTGTGGGGCCCCAGGGTTGAGGGTCAGCGAAGTGTAGATGGCCCATCAGGAAGTCCAAGACCCAGTTGCACAGGGCGAGGTTGAGACCCAGGGCCTTTAGCTTAATGGTGAGCTTGGAGGGTACTATGGTGTTGAATGCTGAGCTGTAATCCATGAACAACATTCTTACATAGGTATTATTTTATGTCCAGGTGGGATAGGGCAGTGTGCAGTGTGGGGGCGATTGCGTCATCTGTGGACCTGTTGGGGGGCGGTACACAAACTGAAGTGGGTCTAGGGTGGCCGGTAAGGTGGCGGTGATATAATCCTTGACCACCCTCTCAAAGCACTTCATGATGACAGAAGTGAGTGCTACGGGGCAGTTGTTATCTTTGCCTTCTTGGGTACAGAAACAATGGTAGCCATCTTGAAGCATGTGGGGACAACAGACTGGGATAGGGAGTGATTGAATATGTCTGTAAACACACCAGCCAACTTGTCTGCGCATGCTCTGAGGACGCAGCTAGGGATGCCGTCTGGGCCAGCAGCCTTCCGAGGGTTAACACGTTTAAATGTTTTACTCACGTCAGCCACAGAGAAGGAGAGGGGGGGCGCAGTCTTTGTTAGCGAGCCGCGAAGGTGGCACTGTATTATCCTCAAAGCGGGCAAAGAAGGTGTTTAGTTTGTCTGGAAGCATGACGTCGTGGGCTAGCGGTTGTGAGGACGCTTGGACGTAATGCCAAATTCTCTAAAACGACGTTGAAGGCGGTTTATTCTCTGGCAACAGCTCTGGTGGACATTCCTGCAGTCAGCATGCCAATTGCATGCTCCCTTAAAACTTGAGATATCTGAGGCATTGTGTTGTGACAAAACTGCACATTTTACAGTGGCCTTTTATTGTCCTGTCAGGTGGATGGATTATCTTGGCAAAGGAGAAATGCTCACTAACAGGGATCTAAACAAATTTGTGAAAATAATTTGAGCGAAATAAGCTTTTTGTGCGTATGGAACAGTTTTGGGGTTCTTTTATTTCAGCTCATGAAATATGTGAACAACACTTTACATGTTGCGTTTACATTTCTGTTCAATGTAGTTGTATATCTGTTTATTCAATGTGTGTTTGGATGTACCGTACAATTTCAAATATGACGTCACCGATGCAACACATCCCTGCATCTTTGCATCATCATTATCAGAAGCAAAGTTTGTGGTCTCTGTCAGAGCTGACGTGGTGAGCAGAGGTCCAGACTTAGCTCCAGTAGGTTCCATTGTGTCACAGAAACCTGCAATGACAGAGTTACAACTCCAAACATCACTGTCTGTTCTGTGTTCCTGGAACATGGAATTAGAACATTAAGTTCTACCAAGTTCCAGAGAACGCCTCCAGGAAGTATTCCCCCACTCTCTTTCACCTAGTAAAAGAAAAAAACTCAACAAAAACAAAAGCGGAAAGCCTCTGAATTTGCATGTGAGGTTCTGCTTGTCCCTGGCGAAGGAGAGGAGAGAGTGACACAGCTGAGTAAAGGTGAAGAAAGCCTTCCTTCTAAAATAAAGTGACGGTTATGCAAATATTAAATTACACCTGATGGCTTAGAATGGATGCGGGAGGGAGAGAGGGAAAAGAGGTAGGCAGGGGGGGGGGGGGGGGGGGGGGGGGTAAAGAGGATAGATGAGGCTGTTACAGAGGACCCCCAAATACCACTCACCCAATTTGTGACATATCAGTGGAGGTCCAGGGTGCAGGAGGGAGACAAGGGGAGCAGGTAGCTGCCTAGTGGTAGCTATTCAGCAGCCTGATGGTCTGGGGGTAAAAGCTATTAGCCAGTCTCACAGTCATGGCAATGAATACATTACATTACAACATTCCTCACAAAATGTCATGTTAGTTTAATACAGTGCAGAGGAAGAGACAGACCAGATTTATACAATTATGTTTATTTAAATTGATTATATGGGTTCATTTACATTGTGAAACAACATTAGGGTCTACTTTAGGTGTGAGACTCAAACCATTGAACACTTGCAGTATGTCTGAGGCAATCAACACACACACGGATTATTGTATTCAATGGGGAGGGTGGAGTTTAGACGACGAGAGAATCTCAACTGCATGCTCCTCGCGTCCTCTCTCCTCGTCTCCTCAAAAGCCATTGGAGGAGAAGGTCAGAGGGGCGGGATCTTCCCCAGCTCTCTCTCCCGTAGTGCTAGTAAATTTACTGTGTTTTCACCGGAGGCTGCTCACTCTAGAGCGCGTGGGTGATATTAGAGGAGAGCAGAGCGTGCATTACCGGGCATGCGAAGCGAGAATGCCAGACAGGTCTGGAGGCTCCACACTGTATCCCCCAAAATCCCTATAATTACCGACAAAAACCGTACCGGTTCCTTTGATATCGATCATCCTAAATCTGTACAAGACAATTGGATTTCTTGTCTTCCCTGATTTGTGTCTCTAAGGAGGAGAGATGAGAGTTCACTTCCCTACCAGTTGGATATTTCAAGGCTGGGTCACCCATCTGGTTCTCAATCTGTGCGCACAGGTAAGTCATAGGCTACTCAAAAAACTCAATACATAGATAAAAAGTGCTTTATATAGATAATAGTTGTATTTAGTGGATGTATAGAGTTTTCTCTAGATGTAGAATAGGTCTTCGTCTAGCCATTGTTATTGCTCTGGAAGAGTTGGTAGAAAACAGACACGCTTGAGCATCAAGTGGAAACATTTATGTTTGGGTCGTGACCAAGCACCCCCGGCCCTCTACCGGTCCCTGTAAAGGACAGCTGAATGCACTCTTGCTGGCCTTAAGGTTGTATTTACCGGACGTTCACGTTTCGGCTCCAATGTGTTGTGAATGTGTTGTGGGGGCGTTGTCTTGTTACTGTAAATCAGGATCATGTGGGTTTGTCTAGGGGATTTAGGACGTGTTCTCTTCTCTCCTTCTCCCCATCCTACGGGTTGGTGTTGCAACTGTCTGAGCAATATGCTGCATGTCAGATATTCCATTGAGAAATGCAGGACCTACAGTTGCTTTCATGTACATTGGTACCTTTGCACTTACCCCATTCATATACGCTAACTACCTTTAGCACCTAATTGATTAAGGTATCTTCTGGCCAGTGAAGTTTTGTTAAGAGCCCCGACACTTGATCTAAACGTTAACACGCATTGCTTGCGGTACGGTATTGGAAACGTAAGGAACATATCTTTCATATCAGCCAGAAATAATAATAAATAAAAAAAGCTTAAATTACTACACACCTGTATCGGGTTAAGGTTCCCACATGGCCATATTCCCATGTTACAGCGCTTGTTTACAGAAAAAAGAGGGAAGACAGAGTAGACTACCTGTACTAATTAGCTAGGACTATCTGCGTTTCCAAACACCTGTGAGGAAGTCGGACATGCCACAAAGTGTTGTCCCTGAAAATAACTGTTGGCTGAAACTGTGTTAAAACAGTGTACAGTAAGTGTGTATTTTGCATTTGTGAAATTATTTTGATCTGATATGAAAGTAAAGGGCTTTATGTTTCTAGAACCTTACTGAGAATCGATTCAAGTTTAGATGGAGAGTTTGGCTGTTTTAGCTGCCAGAGCCAATTCGCCTCTAAACGAAACATGTAAGGTTCTTGGAAAATAAGGAGTAACTTTAGGCTCCTTTAGTCCAGTATTGGGCTACCTTGCACTTTACAATGGAGCGCATGAATAATTTAGTACATGACATTTTTTGACTTTGAAGTGAGTGGTGTCCTGTGCAGTTGGAATTTAAACACAAGTGAACACCAAACGTTTTTTTTTAATTTCAGCCTATTTGTCCTCAACTGTATACGACTTTCACTGAGTTGCACATGTCCATCTTTTTAATGGCAATGCTCGTTGTTATCAAAACATACATTTCTAGTCATATTTTCTATTGTAATGACTCTCTTCTTATGCTAGACAATTGTCAGGCTTTTATGCAATACCAAACACTAGTATTCATTCAGTCATTTATGTTTTGTCTAATGTGCAGGCAAACGCTAAGTGTCTACAGTATCTGCACGCTAAGTGTCTACTACTATACTAACTGGATTAGCCCAGGTGTTGCCTCATTCTCACTCCTGTAGGACAAGTCTTAACCTGACAAAGTGACAGAGGAAGAAACCAACCAAGTTGTGGACCGTGATAAATATACCTTCTATTTGGGGAGAAAATATATATTTTTTAATGAAAATATATTGTAGAATCTAGATATAGTACAGGCTGTTTTTTTAGCCATCAGCCTTATGACAAGTTTAAATGAGTTCCCCAGCAAGCCGTTCCGCACTCTAAAATCACAATGTTTCCATTCCTTTAATCATTTATATACAATAATTATAGCCGTACATGATTTAATGAAAAGCATTAAACATACACATTGTTTCACATTCTTTAATAACAGACTCATAAACACAATCACGCAATAGGGTACAGCACGCTTCACAGTTTCCCTGGTACTTCACAACTTCCCCCGCAAAACGTGATTTATTGGAACCTCGTGCGTGCTAAAGAGCAGCGGACGAAGGAGTTCACTTCTGCTGCGGAGTTCGTGGTAAAATATAAGGCGTTGCGGTGGTGCTTCGATGACAGACAGACAGACATACAGTCTACTACTGCCCACGTCCAGCGGCAGACAGTACTTTAGATGGAGATCTGTTTATAAAGGGCAATAAACCATTGTTACATATGTTAACCATAAGTCAACTGTTTATAAGTCATTGCATATAATTTATATCCCGTGTTAGTAACATGAATGGACATGAGATTATCATGCAATAATTCACAGAGTACTTAGATTTTAATCTGTAGTCTACAAATACCCAGGTGTTAAATCATTAATGTGGGGGAGGTTGTTCTTGGCCCGATGTCAGAGTTTGGGGTGGCGGTTATGCAAATCTGAGAAAGTCTGGAATGTATCTCATGTCAGAGAAGATGATGGGAACAGGGATTGCAGCCCCCCCCCCCCTCTCATACACAAACAAATAAAGATAGTATTTTACAGGTGCTACTGGTTGTGAGAACTGTCACACACTCTTTCTCTAGTCCTCTATCTCACTCACTCACTCACTCATTCACACATGCACACTCAGTCGGTCACTCATCTTTCTCTTTCTATCCCTCTCTCCCCCTCTCTCTCTCTTCCTCTCACTCTGAATTAATTTCAATTCAAATAGCTTTATTGGCATGGGAAATATATGTTTACATTGCCAAATCAAGTGAAATAGATGATAAACAAAAGTGAAATAAACAATAAAAATGAACAGTAAACATTAAACTCACAAAAGTTTCAAAGGAATAGAGACATTTCAAAAGTCATATTATGGCTATGAACAGTGTTGTAACGATGTGTAAATAGTTAAACTACAAAAGGGAAAAAATGTATTGTGGCAACAGGTCACACATCTTGCTGCTGTGATGGCACCCTGTGTGATATTTCATCTAATGGATATGCAAATTTATCAAAGTTGGATTTGTGTTCAAATTCTTTGTGGGTCTGTGTAATCTGAGGGAAATATGTGTCTCTAATATGGTCATACATTTGGCAGGAGGGTAAGAAGTGCAGCTCAGTTTTTACCTCGTTTTGTGGGCAGTGTGCACATAGCCTGTCTTCTTTGAGATCCAGGTCTCTCTCTATCGCACACTCTCTTCCTTTCTCTCTATCTCTCTCTCTATTTCAATTCAAGGGGCTTTGGCATGGGACACATATGTTAACATTGCCAAAGCAAGTGAAGTAGATAATATACAAAAGTGAAATTAACAGTAAAAATGAACAGGAAACATTACACTCACAGAAGTTCCAAAAGAATAAAAACATTATAAATGTCATAGTATGTATATATACAGTGTTGTAACGATGTACAAATGATTAAAGTACAAAGGGGAAAATAAGCATAAATATGGGTTGTATTTACAATGGTGTTTGTTCTTCACTGGTTGACCTTTACTTGTGGCAACATGTCACAAATATTGCTGCTGTGATGGCACACTGTGGTATTTCACCCAATAGATATGGGAGTTTATCGGGTTTGTTTTGGAATTCTTTGGATCTGTGTAATCTGATGGAAATATGTGTCTCTAATATGGTCATACATTGGGCAGGAGGTTAGGAAGTGCATCTCAGTTTCCACCTCATTTTGTGGGCAGTGTGCACATAGCCTGTCTTCTCTTGAGAGCCAGGTCTGCCTACGGCGGCCTTTCTCAATAGCAAGACTATGCTCACTGAGTCTGTACATAGTCAAATATTTCCTTAAACTTGGGTCAGTCACAGTGGTCAGGTTTTCTGCCAGGGTGTACTCTCTGTTTAAGGCCAAATAGCATTCTAGTTTTCTCAGTTTTTTTGTTAATTCTTTCCAATGTGTCAAGTAATTATCTTTTTGTTTTCTCATGATTTGGTTGGGTCTAATTGTGTTGCTGTCCTGGGGCTCTGTGGGGTGTGTTTGTGAACAGAGCCCCAGGACCAGCTTGCTTAGGGGACTCTTCTCCAGGTTCATCTCTCTGTAGGTGATGGCTTTATGGAATATTTGGGAATCGCTACCTTTTAGGCGGTTGTAGAATTTTAGGCGGTTGTAGAATTTTACGGCTGTTTTCTGGATTTTGATAATTAGCGGGTATCGGCCTAATTCTGCTCTGCGTGCATTATTTGGTGTTCTACGTTGTGTATCTCTTCTTTTTAAGCTTGTGATGGTTCACAGCACACACAAACACAGTTTGGGAACCACTGTTTGTATGTAACAGAACTGACTGTAGTTGCACTCTCAGATAAAGTTAGAATGGATGGAGGTTAGAGGAGCCTATGTAACATCCTGGCCTTTCTCTAGTCTAGCCTGTAATCATTTAGGGTGGATCCAGCCATGCTCTTATATATTTAGAGAATTAAAACATATTGCAGCAACGTCTCAATTATGGCCTGATGTTCGGAGGCAGAGGAAACTGAAATACGATTCCCAGCATTCTTTTGGTTTCCTGTCCCCTTTCGCCCAAATCTGTCATTGAGCAATACTGTCTGTGACGGTTGGGTGTCAATAATCTCAACATGCCTTCTTCCCTCACACCCTTCCTGCATATCCTTCCCTCATCTCTGAAACATTGATCCATGACAGTTATACAGTAAGGCAGCGTTTCCAAAACTTGGTCCTCGGGACCCCAAGGCATGCACATTTTGTTTTTTGCTAACACTACACAACTTTTTCAAATTATCAAAGGTTGATGATTAGTTGATTTGAATCAGCTGTGTAGTGCTAGGACAAAAACCAAAACATGCACCCCTTGGGGTCCAGAGGACCGAGTTTGGGAAACCCTGTAGTATTAAAGGCCTATCTATGTATGGCCCATCCAGGAATCAAACCCACAACTATAGTGTTTCCAGCACCATGCTGAGCCATCAGAAGTACTGCTCCATTAATCACCCACCTTCTTCTTCCATGTATGGGAAATGTGTCCTTCTCCAACAGCTGTAAGTTGATGCATGGCAGCATTGCTCTGATCTCAGTCAGCTTGTCTCCTTTAACACATGTTGATCATTATGACTGTGGTCACAACTATGAATGGCATTCATCATTAAAAGCAAAACAATGACTAATGTGAGACACTGTGGAAGTAATTAAACTGGTTGGGATCTCTGGCACTACAGACACACGGACTAAAACCGTATCAGTGGGGGGTTTCAAAGGGTTGGTCGCAGAAAGCTGGTTTGTTCTGGGTTGCAGCTTAAGACGTGGCTACAGACTTTGTTTTTGTTTAATTGGTGGGTAACAATAAAAACCTGAATGAGAAAAGCTTTAGATGCATTTCTGTAGTCTGTGATTGGGGGACAGACCTGGCATGGGGGCACAGACAGCAGAGGGAGGGATGGAGAGGGGCAAGAGTTGTACCATGTGACAGTAAAGTAGAGCTACTGTAAGATTATCTAGGATGGGGGTTAGTAATACTAGGCAGAAGCATTCTGTGCCTGTGGTGTTTGAAGGTTTATATAAATGGAGAATTAGGTGTTTTTGTTAGTTCTATTCCTTCACAAAGAAACTTTTGGTTCAGCATATTTTCTCTCATAACAGTATTATTCTGTAATTCAGAACACTGGCTGGGGGGGTACATGCATATGTGTGTTTGTGGTGAGGGGTATTGTATTAGCTTACCATTGCACCCCTGCCAACAGCAGTGGGTGGGTAGACCACAGCACGATCAGTGTTCACAGTAGAGAGACTCATGTTTTAAGTGTCTATTACACAGATGTAGGATCTTAATTTTAGCTAGGTTGCGATTACATTCTTGATTCTTCTTGGGTATGATGCAACAAGCTTGACACACCTGTATTTTGGGAGTTTCTCCCATTCTTCTCTGCAGATCCTCTCAAGCTCTGTCGGGTTGGATGGGGAGCATCGCTGCACAGCTATTTTCAGGTCTCTTCACTCTTCAAAGATGTTCGATTGGGTTCAAGTCCGAGCTCTGGCTGGGCCACTCAAGGACATTCAGAAGCCACTCTTGCGTTGTCTTGGCTGTGTGATTAGGGGCGTTGTCTTGTTGGAAGGTGAACCTTCACCACAGTCTGAGGTCCTGAGCGCTCTGGAGCTGGTTTTCATCAAGGATCTCTCTGTACTTTGCTATGTTCATCTTTCCCTCGATCCTCACTAGTCTCCCAGTCCCTGCCACTGAAAAACATCTCCACAGCATGGTGCTGCCACCACCATGCTTCACCATAGGGATGGTGCCAGGTTTCCTCCGGACTTGACGCAAAGAGTTCAATCTTGGTTTCATCAGAGCAGAGAATCTTGTTTCTCATGGTCTGAGAGTTCTTTAGGTGCCTTTTGGCTAACTCCAAGCGTGCTGTCATGTGCCTTTTACTAAGGAGTGCCTTCTGTCTAGCTAATCTACCATAAAGCCCTGATTGGTGGAGTGCTGCAGAGATGGTTGTCCTTCTGGAAGGTTCTCCCATCTCCACAGAGGAACTCTGGAGCTCTGTCAGAGTGACCATCAAGTTATTGGTCACCTTCTTCCATTTAAGAATGATGGAGGCCACTGTGTTTTTGGGGACCTTCAATGCTGCAGAAATGTTTTGGTACCCTTCCCCAGATCTGTGCCTCATCACAATCCTGTCTTGAAGCTCTACAGGCAATTCCTTCGATCTCATGGCTTGGTTTTTGCTCTGACATGCACTGTAAACTGTGGGATCTTATACAGACAGGTGTGTGCCTTTCCAAATCATGTCCAATCAATTGAATATACCACAGTTGGACTCCAATCAAGTTGTAGAAACACATCAGTGAAAACAAGATGCACCTGAGCTCAATTTTGAGTCTCGTAGCAAAGGGTTTGAGTACTTGTAAATGTAAATAAAGTGTTTCTGTTTATTTATTTTTAAATTGCCAAAAAATATATATTTGTCATTATTGGGTATTGTGTGTAGATTGAGGACGTTTATTTAATCCATTTTAGAATAAGGTTGTAATGTAGCAAAATAGAAGGGGTCTGAATACGTTCCGAATGCACTGTACACTACAAGTTTCAAATTTAACTGGAAAGTTGTAAAAGGAAAGTTATCCTGCAACAGGGTGATCAAATTAAGATCCTACATCTGTACACCAAGCTTCAACGAGCCACTGAGGCGACCACCCTCCCTCCACAGCCTAGTATCCACTCAGGGCCCCGTGTGGCTCAGTTGGTAGAGCATGGCGCTTGCAACGCCAGGTTTGTGGGTTCGATTCCCACGGGGGGCCAGTATGAAGTATGAATGTATGTACTTGTAAGTCGCTCTGGATAAGAGCGTCTGCTAAATGACTTAAATGTAAATGTAAATGGTGACTACTACAATGCCAGTATGCTCTGCTGAGGTGGGCACTATTTGTATTTTATGGTTTTGTTTAAAAGGGCTTGGTCGTTAGAACAGTTTGGAATCAAATCATTAGAACAAAGTTTTATTCAAGTAATGTTTTATTCCAAAATGCGTTCTGTTGACAGTGAGAATGTGAGAATGTTTGCAGTGGATTCATTCCACTGCAAACATTCTCACATTCTCACTGTCAACAGAATGTTTTCTGTTTCTTTCTGTCTTTGTTTCAAACGACAGGAAAGAGTTGGGCAAACCTCTTCTCTTTTCCTCCTACATCCACTGTTTAGTCGTATTGATAGACTTATATCTCATGTCTACAAATTAATGAATGACCCTTACAAAAATCACACATGATAAATTAGCATTTTCACATGTGAAATAGCTGTTTTCACATGTTGAGCAGAAATGTTCACATATGAAAAGAGACACGTGAAGTCAGTTGTTCACATGTATTGAAGTCCACTTTTTATATGTGAGGAGAATAACCCGTTTTCACCTCACATGTCATTTTTCACATGTCATTTTTCACATGTCCGAAAACCACCCTATTTAACCAGATGTTTTTCTCCATGCGTTTTCTTTTTGTATGGTGAATAAATAAATGAATGAATGACATTTTGTTTAAATTTACTGTCACCTGCCAATAATTGTTTTAGGCCTTGACACAACCAGATTAGCCATAGTGGTCTGTGTTTTGTCTTCCAGAGAGCCCTCTCCAGACCCACCTGTACCCAGCAGCAGTACCTCAAAGACAAGAGATGCTGCAGGAGGTGTGAACCAGGTAAACTAAACCAGAGAAATACATGAATGGCCATTAACACCCAATATTACCACTCTACAGAACCAGTTGTCTGGGCTTTAGCAGAGAGCCGTCATATGCATGGAAGAAAGAAACTGCCATGTTTCATTTTTCCTGAAAATAAATGAGGAAGGATGTCAAAGAGGAACTGACTTGCTGCACTACATACACATGTGTACACACCCTACACATGCCCTAATCCCCAAATAACTGTCCATCTCTAAGCGTGACGGAAATGTATCTATTTTAGCCTCTTCCGCTTTCTCTTACCCCAGTAGATCAATTCAACGTTGGTGTATTAACCTGTGGCCAGTCTAACCCTCTCGCTCTTCCCCACTCCCCAGGGTCCTATGTGTTTGCAGAGTGTTCTGGGTACTCTGACACCAAGTGTCGTCAGTGTGGTCGTGATGAGTACCAGCCTGACTGGACCAACGAGACCAAGTGTCTGCCACAGAAGTTCTGTGACACAGGTCAGTAGGCGACTGGAGTCTAGTCTAGTTGGATGGATGACTTTAAGTCTATTGCTGAAGCGTTGTTTTCTATATATTTTAGCAAAGGCTTTTAGAGATGCTGATGTCTGTGGTGTTTGCTTTGGTTAACCACTAACCCATGACCTGTTTGTGAACCCCAGGTAAAGGTTTTAACCGTGAGAGGCCCAGTAACCCCCAGGCTGCGGTACCCTGTCAATGTCAACCTGGTCTAGAGTGTTCTCCTATCAACTGTGAGTTCTGTGAGAAGATTCCTACCTGTGGTCCAGGATATGGACTGGAGACTGACACTGGTGAGAGAGACATACACACACACACACACACACACACACACACACACACACACACACACACACACACACACACACACACACACACACACACACACACACACACACACACACACACACACACACACACACACACACACACACACACACACACACACACACACACACACACTGGCATACATATCCACACACATGCAGGCACACACACACACTTCTGTGTTGGCACTGTTGTCAGCAGTCCAGTTTTTCACTCTTCTCTGTCATGTGTGTTTTAAACTCAGAGGCGGGCAGGAGATCTTGTGTTGCGTGCAAGAGAGGATATTTCTCTCCCAACACCTCTATAGAACCATGCAGACAGTGGACCAAGTGAGTTAACACACACCTATACCGTGTCCCTTCATACACTGTCTTTTCCCCAGGGCGCTCCTCTTCAGTCCAGCGTGTCCCATTCAGTGAGGCAGGAACAGGGTTCTACAGGCGCTCAAAGCTCCACCACACCGCTGTTCTGACTAATGCTGCACCACTTCCACTGGAACACAGAGCAGCTTCTACCACTGCCTGACTCTGTGGTCAACCAAGAGAACAGAGAGAGAGGGAAGGAGAGAAAGAGAGCAGAGCGAGAGAGGGAAAGAGAGAAGAGAGAGAATGCCTGAGTTACTATAGAACAGAAGTAATGACCATGTGTCCTTGGGTGTTTTCTCCTTCCAGTTGTAAAGGCCTGGGGAAGAGTGACCAGAAGACTGGGAGCGACCAGACTGATGCTGTCTGTGGACCCCATCTCTCTGGTTCCTCTACCTCCTCCTGGGTCCTAGTGTGTATTCTGTCAGTCATCACTGTCCTCTGTCTCCTCATCCTCCTGCTCTTCTGCTACAAGGACAAACTCAAACTACTCTCAGGTACTCGAGTGAGAGATTAAATTTGTCTGCCTTGTCTCATAGACTAAACGTACCATAGTAAACGTAAATCCTGGACACCCACGGTTGGGGTGGATAGGTGGGCATATAATGTGAACATCTAGCAACCCAAAAGTTTTGTGTTTGAATCTCATCACGGACAACTTTAGCATTTGAGCTAATTAGCAACTACTTAGCATGTTAGCTAACTTTAAGCCTTTAACTCCTAATCCTAACCTTAACCCTAATCTTAACCCCTAGCTAACGTTAGCCACAACAAATTGGAATTCGTAACATATCATACGAAATGGATGATGGACATCCATAAATGAATACATACCATACTAAACGTAACATATGATACTAATTGAAGGGAGACAGATTTACATTTACTATGTTATGTCTACCCAGGTTGAATTTGTTGCAGAGGACAGTATTCTTGAGAGAATCATTTTTTTAATAGAAATATTTCTTGGCATAAAATGTATCTGAAATGAATGACTGTCATCCTCTTATGTCTTACAGTGAATTTGCGATTATGTGTCCAGAATCTGAAAAGGACCAGGATACAGCAGGTAGGGTAGACTCTTTTTTTTTTAGTGGCAGAGATGACATGCATAAACAGTAGACTAAATAAAACATTCAACGGCTCTCAGACTAACCTATCTGTCTGTGTTTCTCTCCAGGAGACTCTGGCCCCTCTCTACCACAGTGGGGGTGAAGGAGGTGGGGTAGGGGGGCAGAACTGCACCCTGTGTGAGAAAACCTGTTTGATTGTCCTTGCTGACACCCCCTCAGAAACTTTACACACCTGTCCTACAGCCATACCTGGTGACCGGGTCAAACTACCACCCATTAAAGAGATGAAGGAGGAGAGGAGGGAGGAGGAGGATGAGGGGATGGGAAGTGAGGGGTCAGGGGAGGCGGAGGAGGTTTCTGAGGAGGCTGTGTGTGAGGAGGGTGTGTGTGTGTCTCCACTGTGGGCTGGCTCCTGTGTGTGTGTGTTGTCTGTGAGGGAACCTTTAGAGGTAGGAGAGAATGAAGACTGTAGTCAGGCCGTCAACCCTGGAACCCTCGGGACCTGCTCCTGTGGAGGAGAGGGGGAGAGCAGGGATGGAAAGAAGGATGAAAGGAAAGATGGAGGGAGGGAGAGGGCCAAGATGGTTGAGGGCTTGCAAGGGAAGAGCTCTGAGAGGAGCTGTAATACCTCCCCCTACTCCCTCTCTCCCACCTCCTCCCCCCTTTCCCCCGTCATGCCGTCATGTGACCTCTACCTGCCACTGACCCCAGCCAGGTCAGAGGCCATAGCTAAGCTGATTGACAGCTCACAGAGGAAAGTGGATGGGCTATACAGCATAAGCTCCACCCCCACCACAGACACCACACCCACTTCAACCTCCACAACCTCTCCTGACCCCTCTGTAACCGTGGGAGACCAGCAGTCCAAGCTGAGCTCTGAGGCCTCCAGCAGTGAGCCAGACCAGGGACTTTCCTGGAGGGACAGTGGAGGAAACAAGCTCTTATCTGGTGGCTCGGAGCTGGAGTGTGCCCCTGATTGTATCCAGAGCCAACTTGCGGAACCAGCACTCACCTCAGGTAGATACTGCACAGCAGTGCCACACTTTTTTACAAGAAAAAGGCTAAATACAGTATTCATATCCCTTAGCTTGGTCCACATTTTATTGTGTTACAGCCTGAATTCAAAATGGATTAAATATTTTTTTTTTTCTCTCACCCATCTACACACAATACCCCATAATGACAAAGTAAAACATGTTTTTAGAAATGTTTGCAAATGTATTGAAAATCCAATAAAGAAATAATACATTTACATAATTATTCACACCCATGAGTCAATACTTGTAAGTACAGCTGTGAGGCTTTTTAGTAAGTCTCTAAGAGCTGTGCACACCTGGATTGTACAATATTTGCCCAGTTATTCTTTTTTAAATTCTTCAAGCTCTGTCAAGTTGATTGTTGATCATTGCTAGACAGACATTTTCAAGTCTTACCATAGATTTTAAAGCTGACTTAAGTAAAATTTGTAACTAGGCCACTCAGGAACATTCCATGCGCCTTGGTAAGCAACTCCAGTATAGATTTGGCCTTGTTTTAGGTTATTGTCCTGCTGAAAGGTGAATTTGTCTCCCAGTGTATGTTGGCCAGCAGACTGAACCAGGTTATCCTCTAGGATTTTGCTTGTGCTTATAGCTGTATTCCGTTTATTTTTTATCCTAAGAATCTTCCTAGTCCCTGCCATTGACAAGCATACCCATAACATGATGCAGCCACCACCATGCTTAAAAATACGAAGAGTGGTACTCAGTGATGTGTTTTGTTGGATTTACCCCAAACATAACGCTTTGTATGCGGAACCAAAAGTACATTTCTTCGCCACATTTTTTGCAGTATTTCTTAAGTGCCTTGTTGCAGACAGGATGCATGTTTTGGAATATTTGTATTTTGTACAGGCTTCCTTCTTTTCACTCTGCTATTTAGGTTAGTATTGTGGAGTTACCACAATGTTGTTGATCCAACCTCAGTTTTAAAATCACCATTGGCATCATGGTGAAAATCCCTGAGCAGTTTCCTTCCTCCCCGGCAACTGATTTTTGAAGGATGCCTGTATCTTTGTAGTGACTGGGTGTAATGATACACTATCCAAAGCCTAATTAATCACTTTGCCATGCTTCACCAAGGGATATCAGCGTCAGCTTTTTAAATTTTTACACATCTACCAATCGGTGCACTTCTTTGCATGGCATTGAACAACCTCCCTGGTCTTTGTGGTTGAATCTGTGCTTGAAATTCACTACTTGATTAAGGGACTTTACAGATCATTGTATGTGTGGGTACAAAGAGAGGGTAGTCATTCTAAAATAATGTTAACCATATTATTGAACGCGGAATGAGTCCATGCGATTTGTTATGCACATTTGTACTCCTGAGCTTATTTAGTCTTGCCATAACAAAGGGGTTGAATACTTATTGACTCAAGACATTTCAACTTTTCATTTTTTAAATTAATTTCTAAAATGTTCTGCAAACAAAATTCCACTTTTACATTTTGGGGTACTGTGTGTAGATTAGTGACACAAAATCTCAATTTAGTCCATTTTAAATTCAGGCTGTAACGCAACAAAATGTGGAAGAACTAAAGGGGTGTGAATACTTTCTGAAGTCACTGTACACATGTCATTATACATTCCAACCATTGTTAAAGAGGAAAGATAAATAAATCCACTGGGTTATTGGATCTGGGTTATTGTACATTGTTTTGGCTAGGACTGTAACTGAGATTTCAGAAATGTCTTTTCACATTGTTGCTCCTCCAAAATAAGTATATTGGTTTCCTACTAATATCGTACACTGCTGGCTTGTTTTGAAGACCACACACAGTAGGAAGGGGAATGGGAATCTGTGTGTGTGATGAGCCAGTGATTACACCGTGTTGTGAGTGTGTGTGTTTAACTCTCTGAGTGTGAGCTCTGCCCACCACAACACTCCTGTTTACCCAGTTCCAGAGTTCTACAGGGTTTTGCAAAGTGACCACAGGTCTAATTGAAACAAGATGTGCTCTGAATACACACCCCTTGAGTAATACCCAGACTCACACACTTTCAGACTCTCGTTGATCACTGTATACTTTAATTACGGCCCAAAGCAGCAGTAAGTAAATAAACCACATTTCTCATAATGCAGTAATAACATGTCATTAACTGGACTTCCCGCTCAGAGAGGTTAATTATGGTGGGGGCTCCCAAACCTTTTCACTCAGAGCCACGTGTATTTCTATGAGCAGAAGCACTGTTCATGACACAAACTGTTCACACCCCTCTTGTTGGTGGAGAGAATTCATGTGCTATTTGAGTGACAAAAAAATGTGAACAATATCTATGGTTTAAAAAAACTAAATTAAAAAAACTTTAGCTGACATAGGCTAGTTGATCTGGACATGTCTGACAAGTTATAAATACTGTAGCTCTCTAAGGTATGTAATGACTGATATGACAAGAGGAACTAATGATGCACTACTATTACACACCCCACAGTTTGGGAATAACTGAATTATGGGATCACACCTCGGAGAGACGGCTGCATCTCAAAAGTCCTTGTGTCTCCTGGACGTAGACCTGCACGATAGGTGAAAATAGTATAGCGAGCGAAGACAGGTGTTCCCCATGACTACATCAGCTCCAGAAGGAAAGGAGATGAGGAGAGGAAGCCACTTTAGACTAGAATGAGATGCAGAGCAAGTTTCACAATCAGTTTACGTCTGTTCCTTTATTTCCCTCTCATAGTTGATGTTATCTGCCCTCCTAGGGTAGTTCAACTGTAGACAGTCTGCTGTTAACAGAGACACCAGGGGGTTTGTTTGTTTTAGTGATGGTGGTGAAATTACATTTTTACACCAGGCTGGCCAGACTGGTATTCCAGTGCCAGTAAATGATTTCAGATGGGATTCTAGACACTGACACATACTATGTTATGATGTGTGTTTGTGTGCATGTGCGCGTGCGCGTGCATTCGTGTAAATGAGGTGTGAGGAGTGACTGTCTCATTGCACCTCTACAGAGTTAACATGGGAATATGAGAGAGGGAGAGAGGGGGGGGGGGGGTGTTGTAATGGGCAGCAGACAGAAACAGACATGGACGTCTGTAGTTTTCCAGGTGGGTTTATAAATACCATCAGCGGTGTGAACTATGAACATGGAAATAAGGGACAAGATTGCAGTTTGTTCCTCTTGATTTGAATGCAAACGCCAGAGTTGTTCCGATGGCTCAATTGGTTGGAGCATCGTGCTTCTCTCAAAGTTGTGGGCTTAAAACTACATTAGCTGTAAGTTGTGGGCTTGATACTACATTAGCTGTAAATTGTGGGCTTAAAACTACATTAGCTGTAAGTTGTGGGCTTGATACTACATTAGCTGTAAGTTGTGGGCTTGATACTACATTAGCTGTAAGTTGTGGGCTTGATACTACATTAGCTGTAAGTTGTGGGCTTGATACTACATTAGCTGTAAGTTGTGGGCTTGATACTACATTAGCTGTAAGTTGTGGGCTTGATACTACATTAGCTGTAAGTTGTGGGCTTAAAACTACATTAGCTGTAAGTTGTGGGCTTGATACTACATTAGCTGTAAGTTGTGGGCTTGATACTACATTAGCTGTAAGTTGTGGGCTTGATACTACATTAGCTGTAAGTTGTGGGCTTGATACTACATTAGCTGTAAGTTGTGGGCTTGATACTACATTAGCTGTAAGTTGTGGGTTTGATACTACATTAGCTGTAAGTTGTGGGCTTGATACTACATTAGCTGTAAGTTGTGGGCGTGATACTACATTAGCTGTAAGTTGTGGGTTTGATACTACATTAGCTGTAAGTTGTGGGTTTGATACTACATTAGCTGTAAGTTGTGGGCTTGATACTACATTAGCTGTAAGTTGTGGGTTTGATACTACATTAGCTGTAAGTTGTGGGCTTGATACTACATTAGCTGTAAGTTGTGGGTTTGATACTACATTAGCTGTAAGTTGTGGGCTTGATACTACATTAGCTGTAAGTTGTGGGCTTGATACTACATTAGCTGTAAGTTGTGGGCTTGATACTACATTAGCTGTAAGTTGTGGGCTTGATACTACATTAGCTGTAAGTTGTGGGTTTGATACTACATTAGCTGTAAGTTGTGGGCTTGATACTACATTAGCTGTAAGTTGTGGGTTTGATACTACATTAGCTGTAAGTTGTGGGCTTGATACTACATTAGCTGTAAGTTGTGGGCGTGATACTACATTAGCTGTAAGTTGTGGGCTTGATACTACATTAGCTGTAAGTTGTGGGCGTGATACTACATTAGCTGTAAGTTGTGGGTTTGATACTACATTAGCTGTAAATTGCTTACGATACAAGCGTCTAAATGCCAGCTTGAATAACAGTAATTCTATTTCAGCAGTGAGACGGACATGGCGTCTGTAATAATGTTATGACAAACTATACTTCTCTACGTCTAAATGGCACCTTGAATAAAGTTTGACATTTTCACATAGAATGAAAACTGCTGGTCACACTGAAACCCTGATGTTAAATGATATGTTTATGATGTTCTTGACCAGGACTATGGTCAAAGGCACCGCAGCCGACCACGACCTTTCTATGGTTACTGTGCACCGTCATCATCACTCCTACTCTCTATTAGTCATCTGAGTTCGCCCCTGACACACATTTTTTTTCTTCTTCACAGCTGTAGAGGATGCTGTGTTTGTGTGTGTTACTGCATAATTACACAACCATAACATACATTGGCCCCTGTACACATTTCAAAAGAGGTTTGGATCTCTGCGTTGGTTAGTTATGTCCCTTAACCTCTGGTAGTGAAATTAAACCTGATACCATTTTGGGAAAGAGACTACAATGCCAAGACTCTTAACTAGGCTAACTGCCTAAACTGACCCCTTAATTCTATCTCTCTCTCTCCACTCTCTCGCTACTCTCTCCGCCAGGTCAGGTGACGGGGAACAATAACACCACCTTCATCTCCAGCGGTCAGGTTATGAACTTCAGCGCTGATGTCATCGTCGTCTACGTCAGCCAGACGTCGCTAGGCAACGAGGAGGAAGGGCCAGATGATGCATTCGGAATCCCCGTCCAGGAACAGGCCAATGAGAGAGCTCCGTTGTTCCAGAGTTCTGCCTCCTCCAAATGTGTCGGTCATTCACCGTCACCGTCTCCAGGGAACTCCATTACCCATAACCCCCCACAGCAGGATGACAACCTGCCAGTTCAGGAAGTAACTGATGAGTTGCCCAGTGACTGATGAAGTGAGACAAGAAAATGGTGGATAGTGTACCATAAAGAGAGGAGTGAAGCCACAGACTTGTTGACATTCCAAAACCTATTGCTACGACCTACTCGAAACAATAGTCCATCGTCTTCTTGGGTAGGTGCTAGGAATTGGAACTGGGCCATAGACTTAGAACTGGAACCTGGAGGACTGTGTTCCTCATCTGGACCTCATGGCTGTCTCAATAGTCTCATGAAGCCTCCTTTACTTCATTGTCTCATTTCTTTCATTCTTACTGATCTAAAAGAGCTGGACAACTGAAATCAAGTCCATGAGTTTGACTCCCTTCTTGTCCTTTGTGTTGATTTGTTCTCAGAGCACCACGAGTGCGGTTTGTTGTTAAGAAAAATGCTATGCATTTGTTGAGCTATATACTATACATGTAAATGTGTTGTTTATTTTCTAAAATATTTTTGATGTTGGACTAATGAAGAAATCTTTGGAACGAAGCCTTATTGTCGTACAACAAAAACCATGGAAGTGGATCAGTGATCCACACTCGTGTGATGAGTAACCTTGTCTGAAAAGACTTGTGTTAGCTTTAGCTCAGAGGGCTAACACACTCTTGTGGACAGCAGGAGACCCGGGATTCATCCACCTTAATCAATTGTGTTGACCCAAAGAGAATAAAGACTGCACTATGCAGAAATCACTCCGCCATTTCCTGGTTACTAAAATCGAATAGTTCGCCTAATTTCAGTTTGTGACAAAACAAGCATGTCTAGTGTAGAGAATCATTGTAGCATCTAAATCGCTGGGAAATATATTTACCATAATCAAAAATGTTGTATTTTCAGCTGTTTGAAGCTGGTGTAAAAAGATTTAAGTAAAAGACTCAAACTCAACTTAAGAACAGAAAGCATAGAAATAGTGCACATAGAACATATCTACTGCTTCTTTGCTTTGAATGATAATGACCGATCGATAACTCCCGTTTCTATGTGAATTTGGTCGGGTCGCCCAAAAAGTTACATATTGCAGCTTTAAGACTTTACCTGGTTGAACAACATAGTGTCTCAGAGCATTTCGTCTTATTCAATATTTAAATCAGAGACACTCACATTTAGTGTCATATGTTATGTTTCGTATGGTATGTATTCACTTGTGGATGCCCATCATCCATTTCGTATGATATGTTACGAATTTGAAAAATGTATGATACAGTATGTTACGAATTCCAATTTGTTGAGGCTAATGTTAGCTAGGTGGGTAGTAGGCTAACATTAGCTAGCTGGCAAACCTTAGTTATGCTAGGGGTTAAGGTTAGGAGTTAGGTTAAAGGGTTAGGGTTAGCTAAAAGAGTTCGAGTTCGGGTTAGCTAAAAGGTCTAAGGTTAGGGGAAGGGTTAGCTAACATGCAACGTAGCTAAAAAGTAGTAAGTAGTTAAAGTTGCTAATTAGCTAAAATTGTCTGTGATGCGATTCGATAATGTTTGCATTATACGCCCACCCATCCCCCCCTGGGATTTACTTTTTGCCTTAAGTAAGCTTCTGTCTTTTGTAACCATACCAAACGTAACATATACTAATGCTAGTGTCTCGGATTTACATTTACTATGTTACGTCTAGTCTATTAGACCAGGCTGTGTTGAAATGAAAACCAGCTCACACAGTTAGTCTACAAGACCAAGTGTAAGACCAGCTATTGAATAGCTAACCAATCAAATAAAGCTTTCGAGAGTTGAAAGTGAAAACTTTTACCTTGTCTGTAAATAAACTATAAATATTGATTCAAATTTCAATAAATGACAGAACTGTTTTGATTAAAATCTAGTGTTTTTTGTGACAGCAGTCTTACCGTTATTCCATGGTTTACTGTCTGCTATCTGGTAATTACAATGAAGTTATTTATCTTCTCTCTGAGCCTTAATGACTGTGAAAACAGAGCTAATTACACATGTGGCCGGGCTTCAGTTTCTGTCACTGTCCCAATGCAGACAGACAGACTGAAAGTCTTTCATTATCCACAAGATGGCTGGCAGTATAGGGCAAACGTAGCATTGGCCACGTTTAGCTTGTGTAGCATCTAGGATAGGGCTATTTTCTCTAAAACCACATGAGAAGGGCTGGAGACGCTGATTTAGGGCCTGGTTTGGGTCGTTTGTGTTTGCGTGCAAGTGTACGTGCGTGTGTGCCCTTGAGAACCAGAGGCCCACCAGGAGAGGAGGGTATTTTCTGTTGTCTGTGAAAACAGGAAGTTATGACTGGCCTGCACATGGTTTACATCAGATGCCATCAGCTCAGCTGCTTCTAGAGAACATAAGAATAGAGAATGTGTAGATTTAGAGGGTAATGTATTGGAGAACTAAACTATGATGCCACCTAGTGAAGGATGTATTACTTGTATGACTTGTATTGCACACAAACAAATACACACACTGCATTTCCTGTAGTGTTCTGGTTCGCTGCTGGTGACACAGGGCAACAAGTTCTCACCTGGAAACTACCAGAAACTTCTCAGTCAGACATGCTGAAACGGGAATATCTTCACCTGCTGTTTAGACAGGCTTGAATTACACCTGAGGTGAAACAGAACCTGTATGGAAGTGTGAGACTCCATTCTTATGTAGGGACCTGGGATTGTACTAACCATACATGTGACATTAGGTTTTCACAGTCCAGTCACATGGTCAGGATAAAACATGGTGGCCCACTAATAGGAGGAGCCTCCGGCTGGAGATCTCTCTTGACTAACTCCTTCCACGTCTCTACTTATCACAGAATACTGTTACTATTCAGATACACATTTTGTAAGAAAGAGTTTCTCTAAGACACATTAATGAATTAGATACGACTCTCCCCTGATGAAAGAATGGTTTATCTGGGGCCTATCAATAGACCATTAACAATTTGGAGACATGACACACACACACACACACACACACACACACACACACACACACACACACACACACACACACACACATATATACACTTCATGCGCACACACACAAGAGTCTCGACACACAGCGTCCTCTAGCACATCCGTTTCGGTGAGTGGACAGAAAGACAGACTGGTTGAAGAGGGGATTTCTGAAGTCTCCCAAGAGGATATCATTTTTCTATCAGAAACACAGAGATGGAAAAGATCCGGTAAGACCAATCCCTATGGTTCTACTGTAAATAGATGTAAGACTAATCCCTATGATTCTACTGTAAATAGATGTAAGACTAATCCCTATGATTCTACTGTAAATAGATGTAAAACTAATCCCTATGATTCTACTGTAAATAGATGTAAGACTAATCCCTATGATTCTACTGTAAATAGATGTAAGACCAATCCCTATGATTCTACCTTAAATAGATGTAAGACCAATCCCTATGATTCTACTGTAAATAGATGTAAGACCAATCCCTATGATTCTACTGTAAATAGATGTAAGACTAATCCCTATGATTCTACTGTAAATAGATGTAAGACCAATGTCTACGATTCTACTGTAAATAGATGTAAGACCATCAACAAGAAAATAACTGCGATTCAACATTTATGCTGTTAATATTAATGTAACGAATTGTGTTGTCCCAGTCAATATCAACAACAAATGTCAAACAGCTTATTTGTTTATCATATTGGCTCTCTCTTTTTCAAGGTCCCTGATCACTAAGCGCTGGTCGTCTGATGTTCGTCTGGATGGGAAGACTGCGATCGTGACGGGAGCTAACACTGGCATTGGCAAGGAGACCGCCTTGGACCTGGTCAAGAGAGGTAGACCACACAATCTTAAATTCTCTTCCTCTATATTCTATTGCTTCCCTTGTCTCCCTTATAGTCGATATAGCCCCCTGCATATATTGTTATTTTTTTACTGCTCCTCTTTAATTACTTGTTACTTGTATCTCTTATTCTTATCCGTATTTTTTAAACTGCACTGTCGGTTAGGGGCTCATAAGTAAGCATTTCACTGTAAGGTCTACGCCTGTTGTATTCGGCGCATGTGACTAATAACATTTGATTTGATTTGATATATGCGCCCCCGTGGAAATCGAATTAGCACAATGAAAACATCCCCATAAAAATTGGTCTGTTTAAGCTAGACGCATGGGCTGCATCTCAATACACCACATCCTCCGATGTCGGCCTTCCGTATCTGTGGTGAAAGGTGGCAGAGCTACAGTGATGTTTGTCAGACCAGGAGACATAACAAAAATTGGTCTTCTCACAAAAACGTCTGTAGGGTCCAAACTCTTATGACCCCTCAATGGAAAGATGAGACTCTGTTTTGCTCTACGACCCCCACAATCGTCACGGGACTGAAGTCGGTACTGCCGAATTGACAACCTCTGTCTGTACACACTAATATGATCGCTCTATGGAAAGGTGACTTTCGGGGTATATTATTAATGAGAGAGGTAGGAACCAGTGGGGGTGCATTGCAGTGTATGCGGGGAGTTTTACAGGCTACTGAAGTGTCAGAAATGTGCTAGACATCATGGACAGTCTGGTAGTTTGATACTTTTTGAAAGTGTGAAGATAATTGAATAAAAAAGGGGTTCTCTTTCTCTAGGTGCACGCGTCATCCTGGCCTGCAGGGACATGGAGAAGGCGGAGCTTGCGGTCAGTGACATCGTCAGGGAAATGGGAGGGGCCAAGGTGGAAGCCAGGAAACTTGACCTCGCTGACACCAAGTCCATCTGTGAATTTGCTGAAAACATCTACAACAGTGGGTTAAAACACACACACACACCGTATACTGTAAAACACCATACTGTCAGGGCTCCGATACAGAGATGTTCTGACTCTGTTTGTCCCCCAGCGGAGAAGGTGCTTCACTTCCTGATCAACAATGCAGGTGTGGCCAGCTGTTCTTACAGCACCACTGTAGATGGATACGAGATGCAGCTTGGAGTCAACCACCTGGGTACGAGATAGAATGGCTGGTTTATTAACAAGACTGCAAGCAACACTTTTTTCCATTGCCACATAAAGAGAATATATTATCATTGATTAATTGCCATTTATTGAAACCTATCCTTATTAACTATTTCCTGTTTCCTTTTTCCAGGTCACTTCTTTCTGACTTTCCTCCTATTAGATCTGCTGAAGCACTCCGCCCCCTCCCGTGTCATCACTGTGTCGTCATCGGCCCACGCCATGGGCAGGATCCACTTTGAGGACCTGAACAGTGAGAAGGAATACCACCCTGTCAAGGCCTACGTCCAGAGCAAACTGGCTAATATACTGTTCACTAGAGAGCTGGCCAAGAGGACCGCGGGTGGGTATGGGTGTGTGTGTTTCCATGCATGTAGCATCTGTAGAGAATGGATCTAAGCGTACACCAGTGTGAGTGTCTCGTGTCTTAACCACCATCACTCTGTGATTGAAATAGAGCAAAGAGGCCCTGAGTACTTGAACAATGTGTGTGTGTGTGTGTGTGTGTGTGTGTGTGTGTGTGTGTGTGTGTGTGTGTGTGTGTGTGTGTGTGTGTGTGTGTGTGTGTGTGTGTGTGTGTGTGTGTGTGTGTGTGTGTGTGTGTGTGTATTAACAGTTCTAGGTGTGACAGCCTATGCAGTGCACCCGGGGGTAGTGAACACTGATCTGATGCGTCACATAAAGCGCCCCCTACAGCTCATGTTTAAGAAGTTCAGCTACTTCCTCAAGACGCCAGCAGAAGGAGCCTACACCACTCTGTACTGCATCCTGACCCCTGATTCTGAACTCACCTCTGGGGGTTACTATAGGTCAGTGACCTTTCACCTCTCATCCCTGACCCTGAACACTAATATGTACTGTACTTGATTACCCATGAACTAAGGGTGTAAAATAAAATAATTCTCTCTCTCTCAGTGGGTGTGCACAGGCAGTGTGTGCCAGGGCTGCTAGTGATGAAGGCACCGCTCTCAAACTCTGGGCTGTTAGCTGTCATCTACTGGGCATCTGCTGGAGATGAACAGACACCCAATATGAATGCTATCTTTACAACAAATTGCTTCTTTCTGTCACGTCAAATACTGAGAAAATATTGCTATCATAAGTCCTACTATGTCAAATGATAAATGTGAAGAGGGAGACAGGTGATGTATGATGTGGCTGATGGTGAGCGTAGGTGGAAGTGGTACAGATAGGTTATAGAATGTTTAGAGTTAGTGTTGCAGTCAGTAAACTATCTGAGACTGACTGGACAAGGAAAGCTATATGTCAAATATTCAGTTGAACTAAATCATGTAATTCTCTTCTGTTTTTACACCTTTGATTCCTGTGCTTTCTGGAGAAAGTAAAATACTATCAAATGCTGTACCAACATTCTCCCTTTTCTTGTTGGGAGTAATTTAGGCTTTCTGACTATTATTTAGACCAGCAATAGCTTTCTCTACAGAAATTATCTATTAGAACACGACTAAAAAAGTCTGACAAGTACCACTAAGATTGGCCTATGGGGACATCTAGTGGTCAAAGCTTCAAACCACAAGACGACGTCTTAAAATGAGCGCTCGATCTGCACAATGACATAGCGTAACAGAAGTAGAAGATGACGATGATGTAACCAACTGAACCTCGGATTATAAAAAGGAAAGGTTGTGAGTTTTCTACAGGATACTCTGTTGACCTCGTCGCACTCAGGATGTGTGGGACAGTTTTTTCCCCCCCAGAAAATTTAAGTTATATTATTCTAACTAGGAAATATTTGTAAATGTTTGTTCTCTGACTGGCAAGGTGTGCCAGACCTTGTTCAGGGCGAAACGTGTAGTAACGTCAACTGCCATAATCAGCCAATTCTTTTCTTGTCCTTTTATATTCTAGGGGTAATGAACAAACATTGTGGGCTAGGCCTTTACAAAACCTGAATTGGCTACCGGTAGGCTATCAGAATTGTTCAACTGAAGGTATCCGATCAATTAACTGATCAAATAAAAGGCAATAAATGCATTGAATCGATGTCGAGCGCCTCATTTTCCACATCGTCTGGTGCGCACTGACCTACATCTCACTCCACTCCTGGGGAAATTGGTCAAAAGAGGACCCCTGAGCAATCATTAGTTCGAGACAGTAATTCAACAAAGTCGTGCTGAGCATATTGTAAGATCTCACAACATCTGGAGAATAAATTAAAATGTCAAAAGATATTTTCTTAATTAATTAATTAAACCACTGCTCAAACAGACAACCATAACCAGTTCTCGATGAACCACTACTATATTATTATGGTAATAAAATAAATATTTTCGCAGCACAACGACGGGCTGGAACGCACCCATAGTGTGACAGATGTCGGGTGGGCGGGCTGCAACGCTGAGGAATGTATCCATTGATACAACCTAGAGTTGAGAGGAAACTTGTTTAGATGAACTTGGGGTGTTGAGGAGAAAGATTGGTCACTGGGAAAGGAATGCATTCAATCAGGTAGGTCAATGACTATTTATATTGGGGAAAACAAAGATGCTATGGTGGCAGTCATTTTCTCTTTCAGTTTACAGAACTATTTTTCTTCTTCAAATGCGAACTGTTATTACTGTTGTAATTATGAAACATTGAACAAATTGTTACCACTATAGGGTATTGACATTAAATTGCATTTCGACTAGTCCAGGGCTCTCCAACCCTGTTAATGGAGTACCGTCCTGTAGGTTCTCACTCCAACCCTATTCTAGCACACCTAATTCTAATATTTAGCCTATTCTAGCACACCTAATTCTAAATAATTAGCTGGTTGATACATTGAACCAGGTCAGTTACAACAGGGTTGGAGTGAACATTTACAGGAGGGTATCTCTCCAGGAACAGGGTTGGAGTGAACATTTACAGGAGGGTATCTCTCCAGGAACAGGGTTGGAGTGAACATTTACAGGAGGGTATCTCTCCAGGAACAGGGTTGGAGTGAACATTTACAGGAGGGTATCTCTCCAGGTACAGGTTTGGAGTGAACATTTACAGGAGGGTATCTCCAGGAACAGGGTTGGAGTGAACATTTACAGGAGGGTATCTCTCCAGGAACAGGGTTGGACTGAACATTTACAGGAGGGTATCTCTCCAGGAACAGGTTTGGAGTGAACATTTACAGGAGGGTATCTCTCCAGGAACAGGTTTGGAGTGAACATTTACAGGAGGGTATCTCTCCAGGAACAGGTTTGGAGTGAACATTTACAGGAGGGTATCTCTCCAGGAACAGGGTTGGAGTGAACATTTACAGGAGGGTATCTCTCCAGGAACAGGGTTGGAGTGAACATTTACAGGAGGGTATCTCTCCAGGAACAGGTTTGGAGTGAACATTTACAGGAGGGTATCTCTCCAGGAACAGGTTTGGAGTGAACATTTACAGGAGGGTATCTCTCCAGGAACAGGGTTGGAGTGAACATTTACAGGAGGGTATCTCTCCAGGAACAGGGTTGGAGTGAACATTTACAGGAGGGTATCTCTTCAGGAACAGAGTTGGAGACCTCTGGGCTAGTTTATCATGTTACACTTTCTCAATTGCTTTGGCTAATTTCTTTGAAACAGTCTTAACGTTCTCTAAACTAAGTGCAATTGTCACAACTGTTTTATGGGACATCACAACTATTGCATGTCTGCAAAATTTAGTAACTCACCCAAAACATTTAACTCATGCTTCAAAACCTAGTTATTGTGTCAGTAAATTGGCCAATGCCACCAAAATGAAAAGTTTTGTCATCGTGTGAGCCGTACTGGTCAAAATGTTGAGATGTTTTTTCACCATGGTAGTCAACCCTGGAAATGGTTGTTATATACACATTTCAGTTTTGTCCTTCTTTGTTGACACTGACTGCACTATACAAGAATGTCAATTTTGTCTAGCTGAATGCAATTGTGTATCACACTGAGCTTTTTAAATACCAATTTCAACAGTAGGTAAATGTCAATACTGTAGTACACAGAAAGGATATGCACATTTGTATGTATACAGTACATTTATTTTTGTAGCAATGTGTTACATGTAAACAGAAAATGCACATTTGCATGTCCATTTTTACATATTTCTTACATGTAAAGTCATATATAGTGAACAGAATTTGCCACAAAATGACATCCATGCCAAAATAAATGCCCCCCCGCGACAATGAATACTTGCGGTAGTGCTGTAAAAAAATAAAAAAAATAATAATTGTACATCCTCACAGTACGTAACACTACAAAGGCCTGGTTTCCCTTGCGATGCACAGGGGACCTCTTTGGTGTTCTGGTATTATGTCTCTGTAAAGTGTATTTAGGAAGGCCAGGAGAAGTTGGGTGTTTTAGGGCCCAATGTGTGGAATATGTGTTCTCACACCATTCTCAGAAATGGCAGCACACATTGTAATACTGCCCCCACATTGGCCTGGTGTGCCAAATGTGGCTCTGCATCCAATGAGATTGCGGCCACATCTCCTGCCTTTGGCCAGATTGAACCCAGCCTCTCCACAAAAACAAGAATGTGGGTAATTTCGTGTCCTTCCAGCTCCATTATTCTCTGTATAGTAACACAGAAACAAAATATAAAGTTAGCCTATTCTAGAATCAGACAGTTTAGTAAAGTAGAAATGTTTTCTTATGGGCATTTACAACTTCAAGAAGTATATACAGGCATCATTGTGATTTTTAGACTTGCATTTACTTTTACAATAGTTGCTGTGTTGTGAATGAAATGCTGTAAAGTAAAGAATGAGCACATATTTACCTGTTTTCCCTACGGAATGTTTGCACAATTGATGACACTGTGGATCTGGTTACATTAGGCTGTACTCTCCGACCAGTCTCTTCCATTGTCAGACCATGGTTTATGACACTGTGGATCTGTTTACATTAGGCTGTACTCTCCGACCAGTCTCTTCCGTTGTCAGACCATGGTTTATAACACTGTGGACCTGGTTACATTAGGCTGTACTCTCCGACCAGTCTCTTCCATTGTCAGACCATGGTTTATAACACTGTGGACCTGGTTACATTAGGCTGTACTCTCCGACCAGTCTCTTCCATTGTCAGACCATGGTTTATAACACTGTGGATCTGGTTACATTAGGCTGTACTCTCAGACCAGTCTCTTCCGTTGTCAGACCATGGTTTATGACACTGTGGATCTGGTTACATTAGGCTGTACTCTCAGACCAGTCTCTTCCGTTGTCAGACCATGGTTTATAACACTGTGGATCTGTTTACATTAGGCTGTACTCTCCGACCAGTCTCTTCCATTGTCAGACCATGGTTTATAACACTGTTGACCTGTTTACATTAGGCTGTACTCTCCGACCAGTCTCTTCCATTGTCAGACCATGGTTTATAACACTGTGGATCTGTTTACATTAGGCTGTACTCTCCGACCAGTCTCTTTCATTGTGAGACCATGGTTTATGACACTGTGGACCTGGTTACATTAGGCTGTACTCTCCGACCAGTCTCTTCCATTGTCAGACCATGGTTTATAACACTGTGGATCTGTTTACATTAGGCTGTACTCTCCGACCAGTCTCTTCCATTGTGAGACCATAGTTTATAACACTGTGGATCTGTTTACATTAGGCTGTACTCTCCGACCAGTCTCTTCCATTGTCAGACCATGGTTTATAACACTGTGGATCTGTTTACATTAGGCTGTACTCTCCGACCAGTCTCTTCCATTGTAAGACCATGGTTTATGACACTGTGGATCTGTTTACATTAGGCTGTACTCTCCGACCAGCCTCTTCCATTGTCAGACCATGGTTTATGACACTGTGGACCTGGTTACATTAGGCCACCACCATCACCACCACCAACACCAGCACCACTACCACCATCACCACCACCACCATCACCACTACCACCACCATCACCACCACCAACACCACCACCACTACCACCACTATCACCACCACCACCACCACTACCACCATGCATTCTTACACATCTTCTTATTTCTCTTCCACGAGCATGTAGCTGCTGTTCAGGGTTGTGATGTTCCTCCATGTTCATAAATGGTAGTGATTGTGCTGTGGGCAAGCTCCATATATATGCTTCCAAACTTGATTGGTAAGATTGTGATTCCTATTTCATTACTATGCCACCTGGCAGGTAATTTGCCAATTTAGCAGACATTACAAACATTCCATGTCATAGATATTTATGGAATATACATGTATGTCTGACAGATTTTGATCTTCGAATGGATCATTTTGCATGTGATGGCTCACATGATGAAAGAATGTTGTGAAGTTGTGAAGAGTATGATCATTTCACTGAGAATCAGCTCATCGGTTTTGATCAGCCATGTGCATGTAGTTATTGTGCAAATTGTAGACAATTGTGTTTACTCTTTTGCACAAGTGCCAAAACACGTGCAATTTGCTTAAATTAATAATCGAGTCAAATCTGGTGTGAACAAGAAACTAATTGTTCAGAGATTTGAACATATTGTTTGGAAGAAAAAAAAATCTAATTTGAGAATTGAGCCAAAATCAATTGTGTAACGGTTTTCTTCCAGGGGTGAAGGAGAGGACCAAAGTGCAACGCGGCTAGTGTTAAACATGTTTAATAAAGAACAAGTGAAACACTACAAACAACAATACAAAATAACAAATGTGCAAAAACCGACACAGACCTATCTGGTGCAGACAATCACAGAGACAGGAAACAAACACCCACAAAATCCCAACACAAAACAAGCCTCCTATATATGATTCTCTTTTTTATTTTTATTTTTATTTTTTAAATTTTATCCCATTTTCTCCCCAATTTTCGTGGTATCCAATCGCTAGTAATTACTACCTTGTCTCATCGCTACAACTCCCGTACGGGCTCGGGAGAGACGAAGGTCGAAAGCCATGCGTCCTCCGAAGCACAACCCAACCAGCCGTACTGCTTCTTAACACAGCGCGCCTCCAACCCGGAAGCCAGCCGCACCAATGTGTCGGAGGAAACACCGTGTACCTGGCCCCCTTGGTTGGCGCGCACTGCGCCCGGCCCGCCACAGGAGTCGCTGGAGCGCGATGAGACAAGGATATCCCTACCGGCCAAACCCTCCCTACCCCGGACGACGCTATGCCAATTGTGCGTCGCCCCACGGACCTCCCGGTCGCGGCCGGCTGCGACAGAGCCTGGGCGCGAACCCAGAGACTCTGGTGGCGCAGTTAGCACTGCGATGCAGTGCCCTAGACCACTGCGCCACCCGGGAGGCCCTATATATGATTCTCAATCAGAGACAACGATTACCATCTGACTCTGATTGAGAACCCACACTAGGCTGACATAGAAACAGACAAACTAGACACAACATAGAATTCCCACCCAGCTCACGTCCTGACCAACTAAACACATACAAAACAACAGAAAACAGGTCAGGAACGTGACAGATTGAGAAAAACTGTAAAGTAAATTAAAACAAAAACATATTTCTACTTCATAACACATTTTATTATTGGTTTTTACTAAAACAATCTATTATTTATCCAGGTTTGGTAGCCGATTTACTGAATTAATATTTCATCTAGTCGTATGCTCCATAGAAGATCATAACCTTTTTCACTTATTTACAGTTAATCATAAGACGAATGATTTACATTTCATAATTTGGTTCAGCGCTTAAAACTTCTTCTTAATAGGGGGCGCTGTTTTCACTTTGGGAAAAATTCGTGCCCAAATTAAACGGCCTCGTACTCTGTTCTAGATCATACGATATGCATATTATTATTACTATTGGATAGAAAACACTCTGAAGTTTCTAAAACTGTTTGAATTATATCTGTGAGTAAAACTGAACTCATTTGGCAGCAAACTTCCAAACAGGAAGTGAAAATGGGTCTCTGTGTAAGGCCTTGCCTATTCAATTGCCTTATATTTATGGATCTGTATGCCCTTCATACGCCTTCCACTAGATGTCAACAGGCAGTAGAATGTTGAATGGGGTGTCTAGCTTGATGTGAGACCGAATGAGAGCTTTTGGAGTGACAGGTCCGCCATATTGGCAGTATTTTGCTGCGCACATATGAGAAAAAAATCATAAAGATGGATTTTCAACTGAGTTTGACCAGTTTATTTGACCATTATTATGACTTTTGGAATTTTTCGTTCCATGCGCCAAGCATTCATGGACATGTGCGCTCCACCATGCTAGCCAAAGTTGCTAATTCGAAAGAAGAAATGGACATTCTAAAACAAAACAACGATTTATTGTGGAACTAGGACTCCTTGCACTGCGTTCTGATGGAAGATCATCAAAGGTTAAGAGAATATTTATGATGTTATTTCGTATTTTTGTGGAATATGTTGGCTCCAACATGGCGGAGAATGGCTGAGCGCTGTCTCAGATTATTGCATGCTGTGCTTTGTACTAAAGTTATTTTTTTTAAATCTAACACAACGGTTGCATTAAGAACAAGTGTATCTTTCATTTGCTGTACAACATGTATTTTTCAGCAAAGTTTATGGTGAGTTTTTTGGTTAGATTACGTCGCTGTGTAAAATTTCTCCGGACAATTTGGTGCCATTTATGATCATGGCACCAATGTAAAACCAGGATTTGTAGCTCTAAATATGCACATTTTCGAACAAAACATAAATGTATTGTATAACATGATGTTATAAGACTGTCGTCTGATGAAGTTGTTCAAAGGTTAGTTATTAATTTTATCTCAATTTCTGGGTTTAGTGAAAGCTATGTTTGCGGTGAAAAAATGGCGTTGTGTGTTTGGCTATTGTGGTGAGCTAACATAAATATATATTGTGTTTTCGCTGTAAAACATTTAAAAAATCGGACATGTTGGCTGGATTCACAAGATGTTTATCTTTCATTTGCTGTATTGGACTTGTGATTTCATGAAATTATATTATATGATATCCCTGTGGCGCTAGGCTAGTCTATGCTAGTCAGCGTTTCTGATGAGAATGATCCCGGATCCGGGATGGGCAGTCCAGAAAGGTTTTAAGCTAGTATTCTGACTAGTAGCTAATAATTAACTGTCTTGCTGACATCTAAGTTAAGTTGACATTCTGATTATCTGCTCTGTGTGTCAGTGATGTTGTGTGTGTGTGTTTGTGTGTCACAGGACCTTAATTGGGGAGGACGGGCTCGTGATAAGGACTGGAGCGTAATCTGTGGAATGGTATCAAATACATCAAACACATAGTTTCCAGGTGTTTGATGCCGTTCCATTTGCGCCCTTCCCGCCATTATTATGAGCCGCCCTCCCCTTAGCAGCCTCCACTGGTGTGTGTGTAATATGTGTATTGTATGTTGTTGTGTTATGTTGTAATATTACCACATTTCCTGTCTCTGTAATAAGCTGTCTTACCACATCCTCCAAACGATTTCAACTGTGTTTGTTCAACTGTGTTCAACTGTGTTGATTGACTATGTTGATTGACTGTGTTGATTGTGTATTTGACTCTCTCTTGCTGTGTGTATCCGACTCTGTCAGGAACTTCTTCTGTGGCCGCTGGTCATGTGACGTGCGTCTGGACGGTCAGACTGTCATCATCACAGGAGCTAACACTGGAATCGGCAAAGAGACAGCCAGGGACCTGGCCAAGAGAGGTAGAGAACACACACACGCACAGTTTTGTGTTGCTATCCTTGTGGGAACCAAAGAATTGATTCCCATCCAAAATCCTATTTTTTCTAACCCCTAACCCTAACCTTGAGCCAAAACTTAACCCCAAACCCTATATGTAACCCTAACCCTAAACCTAACCCCTAAGCCTAAAATAGCATATTTTTTTCATGAGGACCGGCAAAATGTCCCGCCTTGCACAAATTATCCTTGTTTTACTATCCTTGTGAGGACTTCTGGTACCCAAGGATAGTTAAACAAAAAAAACACACACAAGTCCAAGTCTACACCCTTCGCCAGTGATTGGTAGTACTCCTAGTAGGAGTTGGAACTATGGACAGAATTCTTCAATTAAGTATTTGTTGTCCTTCAACGAGAGACGACTAGTATTCATTCAAATGCTTTCACTTGAGAAATTCTGCACCAAACATCTTAGTTAGATGTAAAATTGTCTGACTAAGACCTCCTTGGCAAAAACTTCCAAATGAATTACAGATTTCTTGATTTATCTTATCTGACTATTTTGAGGAAGGCTATGTTGTTACTATGCTGTCTCTAGAGGGACAAAACTATTTTTTTCCTAAACCGAGTGTGTGGGTGCCTTTTAGCCTAATGATATTCTCAGTAGCAGTCATTAAGGATCCAGGAGAGGTGGAGACAGAGAGGGCATTGTCAGAGTAGACCACTAAACATCCGTCCTATGCATGCGATGGAACGCACACACACGCACGCACGCACGCACGCACGCACACACACGAATGCACACACACAGAGGGAGATGAAAGCTGGGTCTACGTACGTGGTCTGATTTGTTCCGTTAGCTGCACTTGAAAAGCTCTGTGTGGCACCAACTTCCTCTTACAAAACAAAACTGTGTGTTTGTGTGTGTGTGTATTGCAAGCATCGGGGTTCTGTTAAAAGACTTTATCAGAATGACGTTTCACTCATTCACAACTGAGGTTAAAGTTGGGAACGAAAGATTCATAACCGTCTGTCATTTTCTTTCCTAAAGTAGTTTGTTATATGAAGAAATATTGATCATACTTTCCAATGTCAAGTAGGCTAGAGGAAATAAATGAAAGAGAGTGGTTATATTCAAATATCAATATAATTGTATTACCAATACAATTTGTTTTTATTTTTCTAGACATTCTGGGCCAAGACAAAGCCTTGCGTGCATCACATTCTATTTCTTGGCTTACTGAAAAACAGTCTTTAACTTAAAGATCTGAAACTAGAATCCTCAAGTTACCTTCCTCTGTCCGTCAACTCACTTTCATGTAGTTAAAAATATATATTTTAATTTAACTCAAAGAAAATTGATGTGATGGTAAAATAGAATAACTAAATGTGTTAATTATGTACTATAAACAACAGCTAGATAATTTTAAAAAATGTTGCAATGTCCAATGCAGAACACACACACACACACACACACACACACACACACACACACACACACACACACACACACACACACACACACACACACACTACTTACCCATGTGGAACAAATAAACGGCGTCAAATAAACGCCATCAGCATGAAATCACCCTGGATCATCACTATGTGTGCGATTGGCTCAACTCAAACTCTAACTTCCCTCTTAATTGTTTGTTTATCGTTTGTGTTTTAATTATGATTGGTTGCTCTGCCAGGGAATTTGGGAAACAATTTTGATTCCCACATCGGAGTGGAGAGAGGGGAACAAAGGCACTTTGATAGCTTCCAGACGGAACGCTCCCATGGAATAATGACGGTCTTCTATTCCATAATTACTGGGCCACCACAGCTATTGTGTGTGTGTGTGTGTGTGTGTGTGTGTGTGTGTGTGTGTGTGTGTGTGTGTGTGTGTGTGTGTGTGTGTGTGTGTGTGTGTGTGTGTGTTCCCTCAAAGGCCCTCTCAGCAGGGCTGGGCTCATTAAAATAGGATGAACAGTCCATTGTTTGCCAAGTGAAGATGAGAAACACAGTTTATACTGTTGCCTGTTTCTTTACTGACAAACACTGTGAAATGAACAGTTGAATATTCTGTAAACTGAGATATTAAGCTTGTGTTTTAGAGATTTGTATGATATTTTGTTAAACTGTTGAGAACGATCCATCCTATGATGTTCAGGGATTTTAAACACAAATGAATATCTTTCACATTTGTCCTCCCGTGTGCTAGTAACCTTATGACCTACCTCTGTGTAACCTCTAACCTCTTTGAACACCCTCTTAGGTGCTCGCATCATCATGGCGTGTAGAGACATGGAGAGGGCGGAGGGCGCCAGGAAAGAGATCACAGAAGATTGTGGAAATGAAAACATTGTCGTTCACAAACTGGATCTGTCTGACACCAAGTCTATCAGAGAGTTCGCTGAGCTGGTTAACAAGGGTAGATAACCTTCAGGGTATAGGAATCGATGGATGGATAGATAGATGGAGGGAGGGAAAGCTTTTGCAGTGACAGTTTTTCTGGTGTTTGCAGAGGAGAAGCAAGTCAATATCCTGATCAACAACGCTGGCATCATGATGTGTCCCTACTCTAAGACCAAGGACGGCTTCGAGATGCAGTTTGGAGTCAACCACCTGGGTAAGAGAAATCAATCAACTTGTATTCATGTAGCCCCTTTCATAATGCATTTGCCATAAAATGCTGAGGTGTAACCAAAGCTTAAACCCTTCCCCAAAGTAAGTCAAGCCGATAGTGAAACGGGAAAATCTCCTGGGCCAGAGACGATTTAAGGTTCCACTAGCATATTAAGATATATACAGTTGAAGTCGGAAGGTTACATACACAAAGGTTGAAGTCATTAAAACTCATTTTTAAACCACTCCACACATTTCTTGTTAACGAACTATAGTTTTGGCAAGTCGGTTAGGACATCTACTGTGTGCATGACACAAGTAATTTTTCCAACAATTGTTTACAGACAGATTATTTCACTTATAATTCACTATATACATTTACATTTAAGTCATTTAGCAGACGCTCTTATCCAGAGCGACTTACAAGTACATACATTCATACTTTTTTTGTACTGGTCCCCCGTGGGAATCGAACCCACAACCCTGGCGTTGCAAGCGGCATGCTCTACCAACTGAGCCACACGGGACTATATCAATTCCAGTGTGTCAGAAGTTTACATACACTAAGTTGACTGTGCCTTTAAACAGCTTAGAAAATTCCAGAAAATGGTGTCATGGTTTTATAAGCTTCTGATAGGCTAATTTACATAAATTGAGTCAATTGGAGGTGTACCTGTGGATATATTTCAAGGCCTACCTTCAAACTCAGTGCCTCTGCTTGACATCATGCAAAAAATCTAAATAAATCAGCCAAGACCAGAAAAAAAATTGTAGACCTCCACAAGTCTGGTTCATCCTTGGGAGCAATTTCCAAACTCCTGAAGGTTCCACGTTCATCTGTACAAACAATAGTACGCAAGTATAAACACCATGGGACCACGCAACCGTCATACCGCTCAGGAAGGAGACACGTTCTGTCTCCTAGAGATGAATGTACTTTGGTGCGAAAAGTGCAAATCAATCCCAGAACAGCAGCAAAGGACCTTGTGAAGATGCTGGAGGAAACAGTTACAAAAGTATCTATATCCACAGTAAAACGAGTCCTACATCGACATAACCTGAAAGGCCGCTCAGCAAGGAAGAAGCCACTGCTCCAAAACCGACATAAAGAAGCCAGACTACGGTTTGCAACTGCACATGGGGACAAAGATCGTACTTTTTGGAGAAATGTCCTCTGGTCTGATGAAACAAAAATAGAACTGTTTGGCCATAATGACCATCGTTATGTTTGGAGGAAAAAGGGGGCGGCTTGCTAGCCGAAGAACACCATCCCAACCGTGAAGCACAGGGGTGGCAGCCTCATGTTGTGGGGGTGCTTTGCTGCAGGAGGGACTGGTGCACTTCACACAATATATGGCATCATGAGGAATGAAAATGATGTGGATATATTGAAGCAACCTTTCAAGACATCAGTCAGGAAGTTAAAGCTTGGTCGCAAATGGGTCTTCCAAATGGACAATGACCCCAAGCATACTTCCAAAGTTGTGGCACAATGCCGTAAGGACAACAAAGTCAAGGTATTGGAGTGGCCATCACAAAGCCCTGACCTCAATCCGATAGAAAATCTGTGGGCAGAACTGAAAAAGTGTGTGTGAGCAAGGAGGCCTACAAACCTGATTCAGTTACACCAGCTCTGTCAGGAGGAATGGTCCAAAATTTCCCCAACTTATTGTGGGAAGCTTGTGGAAGGCTACCCAAAACATTTGACCCAAGTTAAACAATTTAAAGGCAATGCTACCAAATACTAATTGAGTGTATGTAAACTTCTGACCCACTGGGAATGTGATGAAAGAAATAAAAGCAGAAATAAATCCTTCTCTACTATTATTCTGACATTTCACACTCTTAAAATAAAGTGGGGATCCTAACTGACCTAGGACAGGGAATGTTTACTCGGATTAAATGTCTGGAATATTGTGAAATTGTGAAAAACTGAGTTGAGATGTATTTGGTTAAGGTTTATTTAAACGTCTGACTTCAACTTCAACTGTATATAATAGGCCAACTCGGTGCGTCTGCGTTATCAGATTAGCTAGATTAAATCAGTGCAGGCATGTTAATTATAAAAACACGTATTTGGCGTTAAAATCGGTAGCATGGATAGACTACATTTACAGCTGATTGAAAAGCAGGCTAAGATGGTAAATCAGCATATTAGCCCCTATTTCCTTCCTAAATGTAGAACTAATTAGCGGCTGGCTTACGTGGATGTAGTAATTGCTCTCTGTCTTAACCTGAGCTCCGGCAGTAAGGCTATTAGCCAGTCACGGATTAGGGCGGAAATTCAATCTGATTTGGATAGAAGTGAGTCTGACTTTTGCTGAAGTACAGTTTCTCTTAAAAACAGTTAGAATTCTCGCCATACTTCCCGGAGCCGTAAAGATACACACACTGTTGAACTATTCATACTGAAGAGAACATAATTTAAGGACAGTTCATTACCAGTTTTACAGATAACATAAACATTCTTATGCGCGCACACACACACACACACACACACACACACACACACACACACACACACACACACACACACACACACACACACACACACACACACACACACACACACACACACACACACACACACACACACCCTGACAACATGCACATTTGCCAGAAATAACGCACACACACAGCTCATTGACCCTTCCCTGACCTGTCCCTAACCCCTGACTTCCTGTAGGTCACTTCCTGTTGACCTACCTGTTGGTGGACCTGATCAAGCGCTCGGCGCCAGCCCGCATCGTTAACGTGTCGTCAGTGGCTCACACCTGGACCAGCATGAGACTGGATGACATCAACAGTGAGAAGAGCTACGATCAGGTCAAGGCCTATGGACAGAGCAAACTGGCCAATGTCCTCTGCACACGTTCACTGGCCAAACGACTGCAGGGTAAGAGCTGCCCTCGACAGCCATAGCCGAACTGGTCTAGAACTGAATGTTTCTTGGAGAGAATGGGAGTTGACTCAAAAGATTTCCTTTTTTTTTTACAATCTCCACAAGATGTTTTATGTAGTCACCTGTGTGTGTGTTTTAATAACAGGATACTGTACTGTCTCACACATATACATCGTCCTGTTAAGATCCTCAAATAGACCATGTCATGTTTTCGCTCCAAAGCACCCTCCGGGAACTCTGAAAAGGACTTTGTTAATTTAGGCCACTGCATGTTAGTTTCTCCAACTTTAAGACTCTCTCAAACCATCTGTTAGCTATTCAGAATTAGAGGATCTATGGATAATCCTGTGTACCTACAAACCTAAGATTGATCAAATATCTCACCCTGTAACTGTGGCTAGAAGCAACTTGTTCCTACTACATTTACATTTACATTTAAGTCATTTAGCAGACGCTCTTATCCAGAGCGACTTACAAATTGGTGCATTCACCTTATGATATCCAGTGGAACAACCACTTTACAATAGTGCATCTAAATCTTTTAAGGGGGGGGGTTAGAAGGATTACTTTATTCTATCCTAGGTATTCCTTAAAGAGGTGGAGTTTCAGGTGTCTCCGGAAGGTGGTGATTGACTCCGCTGACCTGGCGTCGTGAGGGAGTTTGTTCCACCATTGGGGTGCCAGAGCAGCGAACAGTTTTGACTGGGCTGAGCGGGAACTGTACTTCCTCAGAGGTAGGGAGGCGAGCAGGCCAGAGGTGGATGAACGCAGTGCCCTTGTTTGGGTGTAGGGCCTGATCAGAGCCTGAAGGTACGGAGGTGCCGTTCCCCTCACAGCTCCGTAGGCAAGCACCATGGTCTTGTAGCGGATGCGAGCTTCAACTGGAAGCCAGTGGAGAGAGCGGAGGAGCGGGGTGACGTGAGAGAACTTGGGAAGGTTGAACACCAGACGGGCTGCGGCGTTCTGGATGAGTTGTAGGGGTTTAATGGCACAGGCAGGGAGCACAGCCAACAGCGAGTTGCAGTAATCCAGACGGGAGATGACAAGTGCCTGGATTAGGACCTGCGCCGCTTCCTGCGTGAGGCAGGGTCGTACTCTGTGAATGTTGTAGAGCATGAACCTACAGGCTAGTCATCATACTAGTCATCATGACATGACTGAGCGTCCAGCTTGTGTGTGTTGTGTGCAGGCACCGGTGTGAGTGTGTTCTCCCTCCACCCGGGCGTGGTCCAGTCAGAACTATGGAGACACCTGAACAGTCGTGTCCAGGTAGCGGTCAAGGTGTTCCGGCCGTTCACTAAGTCCTCTGTCGAGGGAGCTCAGACCTCCATATACTGTGCTGTGGAGCCAGGACTGGAGAAGGAAAGTGGAGGATACTACAGGTACACGCATACGGTTTGATTTTGTGAAAGGGTAACTTAGTGGTACACAGCGTTAACCAGGTAAGTTATTGTATATCTGCTCATTGACACTCATTGTGTTTGTGTGTGAACAGCGACTGTGCGCCTGCAAGGTGCTCCAGGACAGCTTCTGATGACGACTTGGCCCATAAACTGTGGGAGCTGAGCTGCAAGATGCTGGCCATCACCTGGGAGTGAACACAAGACACTAGGCTGCATCTCAAATGGCCCCCTAGTCCTCATGTAGTGCACTAAATACATTGTGGATATAGTGCACGACTTGGCTTTGGCCAACAGCATTTTTGTCTATACAGTGCATACTATTTGATATTTGGCAAGATTTTTTTACAGTTATTCTATTCTCACTATTTAGATTGCAATATGTAAAGAGCATTACTACTACAGTTGAAGTCAGAAGTTTACATACACTTAGGTTGGAGTCATTAAAACTTGTTTTTCAACCACTCCACAAATTTCTTGTTAACAAACTATAGTTTTGGCAAGTCGGTTGGAAAGTCGGTTAGGACATCTACTTTGTGCATGACACAATTAATCTTTACAGCAGTTGTTTACAGACAGATAATTTCACTTGTAATTCACTGTATCACAATTCCAGTGGGTCAGAAGTTTACATACACTAAGATGACTCTCCCTTTAAACAGCTTGGAAAATTCCAGAAAATGCCATGGCTTTAGAAGCTTCTGATAGGCTAATTGACATAATTTGAGTCAATTGGAGGTTTACCTGTGGATATATTTCAAGGCCTACTTTCAAACTGAGTGCCTCCTTGCTTGACATGCAAAAATCTAAATAAATCATCCAAAACCTCAGAAAAAAATTGTAGACCTCCACAAGTCTGGTTCATCCTTGGGAGCAATTTCTAAATGCCTGAAGGTACCACATTCATCTGTACAAACAATAGTACGCAAGTATAAACACCATGGGACCATGCAACCATCATACTGCTCAGAAGGGAGACGTGTTCTGTCTCCTAGAGATGAACGTACTTTGGTGCGAAAGGTGCAAATCAATCCCAGAACAACAGCAAAGGACCTTGTGAAGATGCTGGAGGAAACGGGTACAAAAGTATCTATATCCACAGTAAAACAAGTCCTATATCGACATAACCTGAAAGGCTGTTCAGAAAGGAAGAAGCCACTGCTCTAAAACCGCCATAAAAAAAGACAGACTACGGTTTGCAACTGCACATGGGGACAAAGATTGTAGTTTTTGGAGAAATGTCCTCTGGTCTGATGAAACAAAAATAGAACTGTTTGGCCATAATGACCATCGTTATGCTTGGAGGAAAAAGGGGGATGCTTGCAAGTTGAAGAACACCATCCCAACCGTGAAGCACGGTGGTGGCAGCATCATGTTGTAGGAGTGCTTTGCTGCAGGAGGGACTGGTGCACTTCACAAAATAGATGGCATCATGAGGAGTGAAAATTATGTGGATATAATTGAAGCAACATCTCAAGACATCAGTCAGGAAGTTAAAGCTAAATGTGTCTCCCAAATGGACAATGACCCCAAGCATACTTCCAAAGTTGTGGAAAAATGCCTTAAGGACAACAAAGTCAAGGTATTGGAGTGGCAATCACAAAGCCCTGACCTCAATCCTATAGAAAATTTGTGGGCAGAACTGAAAAAGTGTGTGCGAGCAAGGAGGCCTACAAACCTGACTGAGTTACACCAGCTCTGTCAGGAGGAATGGGCCAAAATTCACCCAACTTACTGTGGGAAGCTTGTGGAAGGCTACCTAAAATGTTTGACCCAAGTTAAACAAAAAATCTAAAGGCAATGCTACCAAATACTAATTGAGTGTATGTACATTTCTGACTCACTGGGAATGTGATGAAAGCAATAAAAGCTGAAAGAAAAAATTCTCTACTATTATTCTGACATGTCACATTCTTAAAATAAAGTGGTGATGCTAACTGACCTAAGAAAGGGAAGGAGTATGTAAACTTCCGACTTCAGCTGTGTATGTATGTGTGTGTGTATATGTGTGTGTGTTACTGTAGTTGTATATGAGAAAACAGACCGAAAAATCGATTTGTTGAGGACTGAATAAAGACAATGGTTGTGACTCATGTCTCAAATCCTGTTCCCCACATAGTGGCCACGTTTTGGGCTGAGCCCGGTATAGACAGAATTGTCCTGTTTCAAAACTCAGAAAATACATCCTTTCTGTTTCTGTCACGGCTGTTGAAAAAAGAGGACTAAGGTGCAGCGTGGTGAGCGTACATGTTCCTTTATTAACCAAGACACCGAACAAAACCATAAACACAACAAACAAACCGTGAAGCTCAAAGGCTATGTGCCTTAAACAAGTCAACTTCCCACAAACACAGGTGGAAAAAAGAGCTACCTAAGTATGGTTCTCAATCAGAGACAACGATAGACAGCTGTCCCTGATTGAGAACCATACCCGGCCAAAACATAGAAATAGGAAATCATAGAAATACAAAACATAGAATGCCCACCCCAACTCACGCCCTGACCAAACCAAAATAGAGACATAAAAAGGATCTCTAAGGTTAGGGCGTGACAGTTTCTCCCTTTTCAGACATTAAGTCTGCATTTACAATTACTAGCAAAAGAGCTGATCTGATTTGCCAAAATACCATTTAGTGGAAAAAAATTATCAGAACTGAGCTGTCTGTGTAAACGCAGCCTAAGGGCTCAAGATCAAGCGTTACAGCGCGATTCACCTTTAAAAGCACATTTTCTGCATTCGCAAAGACTGCCTTCACAGTAAACGCTACATAAGCATGTCGGCTCAATCAGAAATTACCTTTAAATTTCAACTGCGCTACAATGCAGATCTTCTGCGCTACGAATTGAATTGAGCCCTTAGGCCACAGGTGTCAAACTCATTCCACGGGGGGCCGAGTGTCTGCGGGTTTTCGCTCCTCCCTTATACTTGATTGATGAATTAACATCACTAATTAGTTAGGAACTCCCCACACCTGGTTGTCTAGGGCTTTATTGAAAGGAAAAACCAAAAACCTGCAGACACTAGGCCCTCCGTGGAATGAGTTTGACACCCCTGCCTTAGGCTGTGTTTATACAGGCAGCCCAATTTGGTTATTTTGCCAGTTGGTGACAAAAAACTGATCTGATTTGTCAAAAGACCAATTAGTGAGTAAAAGATCAGAATTGGCTTGCCTGTGTATATGCAGTATATGTTATATGGCATTGGATTTAATTTTGTAGTACATATTATTAAAGGTATTGTATAAATATGTAGTAGCCTATGGCATTTTATTAGAGGGCATTGTATTATTACAGTAAAAGTATAATCTGTTAGAATTATTTGTAACAATGTGATGTACATTTTTGTCATAGCTGAATGCACTCTTTCATTTTGGAAAGGGTTATTTTCCTATCTTCTATGGCTGATTTTAGACAGGCAGCTCAATTCTGATATTTTTTTTAACTAATTGGTCTTTTGCCCAATCAAATCAGCTCGGAAAAAGATCTGATGTGACTGGTCAAAAGACCAATTTGTGGAAAAAATATCCAAATTGGGCTGCCTGTGTGAACGCAGCCTATTTCAGAGGGGTGGTGTTCTTGCTTGAGATCTACATGCTGAACACTGTCCAAGTTGCACTTTTCTACGGTCTTTCCGAATGGCGTGTAACAGAATAGTATTATTATATTGCACAGAAAAAGTATTTTGTTGACACAGCTTCTAAAATGGAGTATTACCTCAAGCATTTTATTAACTGCAAAACCACTCATGTCATCTATAGACTGGAATGTCCACAGTGCAAGGTGTTCTACATTGGACGGACAAAGAGACGCCTTCAAGATCGCTTGACGGAACACAAGTACGCCATACGGGTAGGCAATGAAGACTACCCCATGGCAAGGCACTACAAGTCCTTACACCATGGTAACCCTGCCTCCCTACAAGCTATGGGTATTGATCATGTTCCGGCCTCTATTAGAAAAGGGGACCGTCTTAAACAGTTAAACCAAAGGGAAAGTTTTTGGATTTACAAACTACAGGCCACCAAGTACCCTGGTTTAAATGAAGATATGGATTTCTCACCCTTCCTGTAGGGTCGTGATGGGTCCATTTGCTGTCATCTAGTGGACATTTTGTTCTATTGCCCTCTAGCTATGTTTGGACTGTTGTTCATGTTTTGCTGTGATCTGGAGTACTGTGGAATATATTGCTTTCTTGTTCTGGACACTTCTCCCAGTCTTGGTTAGGGTTGGAACTGCCTCTCTGGGTGTTCTGATGCTTCTAGCTTGGAGTTGTATGCTCATGATAACATAGCTACAGTATTTCACCTTTTCATGTGTATATTATTGCTTACTAGGTGTGTCCAATTTGGTAACCACTCCCTCTTCTAATTAGGGCTAATTGGAAAAGACTTTCAAAAGAGGACATTGTATTCTCTTTTTTCTGTACTCCCTGACGAAGGCCATGCAGCCGAAACGCGTCGGTTTTTAAACAACTTTGTTTCTATTGAACATGCCATTCTAATAAAGGCATTTTAATTAATTATATGAAGAGTGCCTTGGTCCTCCTTTCTTTTTCTTTTTTATGTTATATGGCATTGGATTTAATTTTGTAGTACATATTATTAAAGGTATTGTATAAATATGTAGTAGCCTATGGCATTTTATTAGAGGGCATTGTATTATTACAGTAAAAGTATAATCTGTTAGAATTATTTGTAACAATGTGATGTACATTTTTGTCATAGCTGAATGCACTCTTTCATTTTGGAAAGGGTTATTTTCCTATCTTCTATGGCTGATTTTAGACAGGCAGCTCAATTCTGATATTTTTTTTAACTAATTGGTCTTTTGCCCAATCAAATCAGCTCGGAAAAAGATCTGATGTGACTGGTCAAAAGACCAATTTGTGGAAAAAATATCCAAATTGGGCTGCCTGTGTGAACGCAGCCTATTTCAGAGGGGTGGTGTTCTTGCTTGAGATCTACATGCTGAACACTGTCCAAGTTGCACTTTTCTACGGTCTTTCCGAATGGCGTGTAACAGAATAGTATTATTTCTACTAAGTAACTGGAATGACAAACCATATTCAACCACTTAGAGAAAAAGTTGTTTAAAGAGAGTGACAGTTGAATTGTAGGCCTACCACTTATCAGGCAGGATTAAGCCTGGCTATACGTATGGTGGAATTTGCCTTTGTACATCCGGGCTTGACTGTTTAACCTTAGCCCGGGATATTAATGAGTGAGTTTGTGGACTGCTCACACACATACTCACACAGAGGTGCGCACACACACACATATATTTATTTGATCTTATCTCTCAATGTTCATCTCAAAGTGTACTAGATCGATGCATTTAGCTGTTCAAATTCAAATGTTCTTCTTCCGGCGAGAATCCCTACAGACCCCCCCCCCCCCCCCCCCCCCCCCCTACTAGGATCTAAGGCCCCAATGTCCTCAAATCTTAGAAACACCCCTGAAGGTACTAGACTAGACTACTCATTTATCTCACTTACAGAAATCTACAACAGAGTACACCCACCACCCTCTCACCTGGCTTGGTAAAAGCCTGTGCTGCCTTTACTATAGTAGTAGGCTGATGGGCGTAATACAAGAACAGCTCAACGTCCCAGTCAAACTGATGAGCTGCAGTCAGAACAACATTAGGATGAAGATATAGCAGTCTGAGAGGGAATCGAACAGCTATGGACGATTCTGATGGTTCATGCTGTAGTAAGAACGTATACACACAGACATACTGTACAGACACTGATATTGAAATGTACGTACACTACCGGTCCAAAATTTTAGAACACCTACTCACTCAAGGGTTTTTCTTTATTTTTTTTTTACAATTTTCTACATTATAGAATAATAGTGAAGCAATCAAAACTATGAAATAACACATACATTTTGGCAAATTTATAAAATAAAAAAAAGAACTGAAATATCACATTTACATAAGCATTCAGACCCTTTACTCAGTACTTTGTTGAAGCCCCTTTGGCATTCTTCTCTGCAGATACTCTTAAAACCTCTTAGGGATCCCTTAACGCTCGAATCCCGTTAGCGGGATAGATTTGACAACATCCGGTGAAATTGCAGAGCGCCAAATTCAAACTACAGAAATATAAATATTTAACATTCATATAAATACAAGTGTAATACATCAAAATAAAGCTTAACTTCTTGTTAATCCAGGCGCTGTGTCAGATTTTCAAAAGGCTTTACGGCAAAAGCACACCATGCGATTATCTGAGGACTGAATTGAACATTTCTCCAGAGATGTTCAATCGGGTTCAGGTCCGGGCTCTGGCTGGGCCACTCAAGGACATTCAGAGACTTGTTCCGAAGCCACTCCTGCGTTGTCTTGACTGTGTGCTTAGAATTGTTGTGCTGTTGTAAGGTCAACCTTCGTCCCAGTCTATAGTCCTGAGCGCTCGGGGGCAGGATCTCTTGGTACTTTGCTCTGTTCATCTTTCTCTCGATCCTGACTAGTCTCTCAGTCCCTGCCACTGAAAAACATCCCTACAGCATGATACTGCCACCACCATGCTTCACCGTAGGGATAGTGCCAAGTTTCCTCCAGACATGACGTTTGGCATTCAGGCCAAAGAGTTCAATCTTGGTTTCATGAGACCAGAGAATCTTGTTTCTCATGGTCTGAGAATCTTAGGTGCCTTTTGGCAAACTGAAAACGGGCTGTCATGTGCCTTTTACTGAGGAGTGGCTTCCGTCTGGCCACTCTACTATAAAGGCCTGATTGGTGGAGTGCTGCATAGATGGTTGTACTACTGGAAGGTTCTCCCATCTCCACATAGGAACTCTAAAGTTCTGTCAGAGTGACCATCGTGTACTTGGTCAACTCCCTGATCAAGGCCCTTCTCCCCTGATTGCTCAGTTTGGATGGGCGGCCAGCTCTAGGGAGAGTCTTGGTGGAGGAATGATGGAAAGATGGAGGCCACTGTGTTCTTGGGGACCTTCAATGCTGCAGACATGTTTTGGTACTGTCGTGTCTTTGACTATGCCAGATTAATTGCTATGACATGCTATTCTATAAAATAATTTCTCCGTAATTAATATTACCTGATTGAACTAATCATGTGAATGTAATTAACTAGAGAGGGACACCACGAAAGAATATTTATAGAGCTGTTATCTTTCGAATACACTCTTAAAGATTTAGTAATAGTTTACATCCATAGCAGTCACCTTAATCGTCATTTTATTCAGTCTCATCTGAAAGTGGTAAATCCTTGTTATCTGCAAGAATCCTGGCTAACAAGTTGAATCAGCAATACAAAATTGGGTTTAATTATTTATTTACTAAATACCTAACTAATCACACAGAATCACACATACACAATGAAACCATAACTTGATCACAAATTACGTCATACAGAAAAACGTCCCTAGCGGGACGTAGATATGACAGCTTGATAGATATGACAGCTTGTTACACAAAGAAAAGGGGCGGGTTGGTGAAAGGGCGGGAGACTGGGACAGGGCCGAAGCTGTGCTATCGTAAATACAGTATCTTATGCATTCTAAATCACCGCCCATTTGAAAAGGAAAATGCAATAAATATTTACTCTGAGCTGCGCTTCAGTAGGTTGGTGGTAGATGGAAGACCGTATCGCCAACCCGAGTCTTCTGTCCTTTGAAGAATGTCTCTGGTGATCACTGGATACGTTGGAGTAACGTCGTGTGTAGTAGACGGGATACTCTGACTGTCCTTCCTAACCTACGTTTGTAGCAGCTGTTGCTAACTCAACGGCTAGGAGGTATCCCTTCTGTAGTGAATACAAGTTCATACCATTTGCAACCAAAGTCCATGCTGATGTTGGCTTAGTTCTGTAGTTATTGTCTGAACCAGTCTGACATCGGATCGTCATCCTAGCGTCCCGGAACAGGAAGTTATATTTTTGTCAATGGCTTTTATAGTGGAGGGAGAGGGGTGTGTCTGAAAAGTTTATAACCCATGTCTCTTCACAGGGGCGGGCCCCTAGTTGAGCAGAAGCCCAAATTTATGAAAATCCAAATCTCTCATTTGGAAGCTAAAATTACATTTAATCTCTTCACAAATAATTTCATATTCAAACATTTGAATTAAACAACAATTCCATGTGAATCCGATACCTCTGACGTTTAGACTTTCCACAGTAGAGTTTATAGCATTCTATCATTGATGAGAATGTGTCAGAGGGCAACCGAACTGACATAATATACCTTAAGTACCACCGCATATGTTCAGTTGGTCGGATTACCAGAATATAGTTCATTCCCCCCCCACTTTCTGATGTCCCCAGAATCTCTATGTTAACCAAGGGGTTTTCTTATGTCACATCAGTAGGGAAGAGAAAAAGGGGGAAAGAGGTATTTATGACTGTCATAACCCTACCCCCACTGCCAACGTCATGACAGTACCGTTCCCCAGTTCTGTGCCTCGACACAGTCCGGTCTCGGAGCTCTACGGACAATTCCTTTGACCTGATGGCTTGGTTTTTGCTCTGACATGCACTGTCAACTGTAGGACCTTACATAGACAGGTGTGTGCCTTTCCAAATCATGTCCAATCAATTCAATTAACACAGGTGGACTCCAATCAAGTTGTAGAAACATCTCAAGGATGATCAATGGAAACAGGATGCACCTGAGCTCAATTTTGAGTCTCATTGCAAATGTTCTGAATAATTATGTAAATAAGGTATTTCTGTTTTTTGCTTTTTTATACATTTGCAGAAATGTCTAAAAACCCTTTTTCACTTCGTTGTTATGGGGTATTGTGTGTTGATTGCTGAGGATTTCTGGTAGTCCAGCACATTTCCATGATAACATATTATGAAAATTCGTAACAGCTATTGAAAATATTAGAATATTTGTATTACAATCAATCTTACAATCAAGGTTTCAGGTTCAACCTTTTAGTGTGATGAACAAAATAAAACCACCTTAAGCATGTTTTATAATATTTCTAAATATTTATTTAAAAATACAATGTTCGTCATCAATATAAACTACAACACTAACAATTGTGAATTTAGAAAACATGAACACTAAAAGGAACAAAGTGTGTGTGTGTGATGCTGACTTATGTTAGTCCATGGATTTGTTACAAACCACAAGCATGTGACTGTGCTCTTTGCAGACGGGTGTGTTGCACTGAGAACACCAGCAGCTGACTTTTCTATCCTTTGAGCTTGGGCAGAGCTGGCACCTCTTCCTCTTCTGGCCCTGGCTGATCTGAGTGGTGGTGGCTCTCTTTCATCACCCCATATTTTCCATTGCCTCAGTTCTTCTGTGGTGATGGGAGAACCTTCCAGAAGGACAACCATCTCTGCAGCACTCCAACAACCAGGCCTTTATGGTAGAGTGGCCAGAAGGAAGCCACTCCTCAGCAAAAGGCACATGACAGCCCACTTGGAGTTGCCAAAAGGCACCTAAAGGACTCTCAGTCCATGAGAAACAAGAGTCTCTGGTTTGATGAACCCAAGATTAAATTCTTTGGATGGAATGCCAAGCGTCTCGTCTGCAGGAAAACTGTTCATCCACTGTGACGCAGTTGCTGGGGATGAACCTTCCTCTACAGTTTGCTAGGAAAAGGTCCCACACATACCGGAAGGCTGCCAGGTGGTCCGTTGCCTCTCTGAATACTCTGGTCCTCTTGTCATCAAGCCTCAGGTAGCGACGGATATCCTCACATCTTCCGACCGACATGGTGGCCTTATACATTGGATTCTGCAGTGGATCCAAAAATCGCTCCCGTGTGGAGACAGCCCACCCTTTCACCATGCCAATAAAGGCCTTTAGTTCCTCTTTGTTGACCTCTCTCCACGCTGTCGCAAAAGGGGCACTCCAATAAGACCCCTTTTTAATGGTTTTCACTCTCCTCAGAGGAGTCGTCCTCCCCATCTGTAGAATCATCTTGGACAGCTGGACTACCAGGTGCATCCACAACTCCAACTTGACCCCCAGGCACATAGTCTGTGTCATCTGAATTGGATACCTCAGATTCTGAGTCAGCGGCACCAATGGCTTCCTCATTCAGCATCTGTAAAACCATTTTGGTTGTATATCTGGCAGCATTCTTATGAGCCTCCTCATGAAAGTCCTTTTTTTTAATTGTATTTTTATTTTTAATTTGATCCCCTTTTCTCCCCAATTTTCGTGGTATCCAATCGCTAGTAATTACTATCTTGTCAACGCTACAACTCCCGTACGGGCTCGGGAGAGACGAAGGTCGAAAGCCACGCGTCCTCCGAAGCACAACCCAACCAAGCCGCACTGCTTCTTAACCTTTCACGAGTACCTACCCCGGGTCCGGGAGCACCCCCCACCCCCCCCACACTGAGTAGCATCGCTAGCATAGCGTCACAATTAAATAGTAGCATCTAAATATCATTAAATCACAAGTCCAAGACACCTAATGAAAGACACAGATCTTGTGAATAAAGGCACCATTTCAGATTTTTAAAATGTTTTACAGGGAAGACAAAATATGTAAATCTATTAGCTAACCACGTTAGGAAAACACACCACTTTTCTTTGTCCACCATTTTCTCTCCACCAGTAGCTATTCACCAATTCGGCTAAACTAAGATATTGATAGCCACTAACCAAGAAAAAACCTCATCAGATGACAGTCTGATAACATATTTATGGTATAGGATAGGTTTTGTTAGAAAAATTTGCATATTTCAGGTATAAATCATAGTGTACAATTGCACCCAACATCACAACTGACTAGAATAAATACACAGAGCAACGCGTATTACCTAATTACGAATCATAAAACATTTCGTAAAAATACACAGCATACACTAATTGAAAGACACAGATCCTGTGAATACAGACAATATTTCAGATTTTCTAAGTGTCTTACAGCGAAAACACAATAAATCGTTATATTAGCATACCACATGTGCAAACATTACCAGAGCATTGATTCTAGCCAAAGAGAGCGATAACGTAAATTTCGCTAAAATATATTAATTTTTTCACTAACCTTCTCAGAATTCTTCCGATGACACTCCTGTAACATCATATTACACAATCCATATAGAGTTTGATCGAAAATGTGCATATTTAGCGGCACAAATCGTGCTTACACAATGGAAATACTGTCCAACTACTCAAGCAATCTGCCCGGCGCCATCTTTAAAATACAACTATTTTTATCGAAAACTATTCATAAACTTGACTAAAAAAATACAGGTTGGACATGAAATGAAAGATGCATTAGTTATTAATGCATAGTTAGATTTAGATTTTTAAAATTAACGTTACTAGACATACAGTGTGCGTTACAGCCAGACTAGTGCCGCAATAACGGCGTCACTATTCACCATTATTGAGTTTACATTTTTCCACATAAAAATGGAATAACATCATAAATAGCTCTTACTTTTTGACGAGCTTCCATCAGAATCTTGGCATGGTGGTCCTTTGTCCAAAAGAATCGTTGCTTGGTTGTAAAACGTTGCATTCAACTTCTGATATAGCAGCTAACAATAGCTAACAATAGCTATTTTGCCCCAACGTGTCCAAATCCTCAAGACGCAATACTGAGGAAATTCCGAAAAATAGCAATATACTCGCATAATCTGATATAACTCGGTTTAAAATAGCTTCGTTATGATGTTTCTAACACCTATATCAAATTAAATTACAGACGGATACATCTAACGTTGGTAAATGAGCGTTTGAAAATGGCATCCTGAGGTCCCTCTCTGCGTAATGCTCAGCTTCGAAAGGAAGGCGTACCTCACTCCTTGGCCTTTTATAACCTCTGAGAGCTACCTAGGAAGCTCATTCCACTTCTCATTGGTTACTGACATCCAGGGGAAGGCGGGTGCAGTTCATGTCGTTCCATAGGATACACACAGACCTTTAAACTGATCTGAGACCAGAGCTTCGCTCTCAGACCTTCGCAGTACCTGTCATGGATTTCGCTGTAGAAAGAGTTCTGGGTCACCCACAGACAAAATTCCAACGGCTATAGAAACTAGAGAGTGTTTTCTATCCAATAATTATAATAATATGCATATTGTACGAGCAAGAATTGAGTAGGAAGCCGTTTAATGTGTAGTGCAAATTATGCTAATGCGAAACAGCACCCCCTATAGTTGCAAGAAGTTAACACAGCGCGCCTCCAACCCGGAAGCCAGCCGCACCAATGTGTCGGAGGAAACACTGTGCACCTGGCCCCCTTGGTTAGCCCGGCCCGCCACAGGAGTCGCTGGAGCGCGATACATAAATCATAAGGGTCATATTTGACCCACATATGAAAACTTGGGGAAGTGATGCAAAAATAATTTTTACTTAACAAAATAAGAAATTAAAAAACAAAAATTGGATGTTAGAACATTAAAGACACATTGTTTAATGAATTCCTGGAATATTAGATGATGACTTTGGGGGGGGGGGGGGGGGGGGGGGGGGTCAATACAGCAAAAACAACATTAGGCCAGGTCGTTCTGACCAGCATATGGATCCTAGGGTTAATAATGTTAGAATAGGGCTGTAACGTAACAAAATGTGGAAAAAGTCAAGGGATCTGAATACTTTCCGAAGGTACTGTATATGCAGGTGAAGTCGGAAGTTTACATACACCTTAGCCAAATACATTTAAACTCAGTTTTTCACAATTCCTGACATTTAATCAGAGTAAAAATTCCCTGTCTTAGGTCAGTTAGGATCATCACTTTATTTTAAGAGTGTGAAATGTCAGAATAATAGTAGAGAATAATTTATTTCTGCTTGTATTTCTTTCATCACATTCCCAGTGAGTCAGAAGTTTACATACACTCAATTAGTATTTGGTAGCATTGCCTTTAAATTGTTTAACTTGGGTCAAATGTTTCGGGTAGCCTTCCACAAGCTTCCCACAATAAGTGGGCTGAAGTTTGGCCCATTCCTCCTGACAGAGCTGGTGTAACGGAGTCAGGTTTGTAGGCCTCCTTGCTCGCACACACTTTTTCAGTTCTGCCCACAAATTTTCTATCGAATTGAGGTCAGGGCTTTGTGATTGCCACTCCAATACCTTTTCTTTGTTGTCCTTAAGGCATTTTGCCACAACTTTGGAAGTATGCTTGGTGTCATTGTCCATTTGGAAGACCCATTTGCAACCAAGCTTTAACTTCCTGACTGATGTCTTGAAATGTTGCTTCAATATATCCACATAATTTTCATTCCTCATGATGCCATCTATTTTGTGAAGTGCACCAGTCCCTCCTGCAGCAAAGCACCCCCACAACATGATGCTACCACCCCTGTGCTTCACGGTTGGGATGGTGTTCTTCGGCTTGCAAGCGTTCCCCTTTTTCCTCCGAACATAACGATGGTCATTATGGCCAAAGAGTTCTATTTTTGTTTCATCAGACCAGAGAGCATTTCTCCAAAAAGTATGATCTTTGTCCCCATGTGCAGTTGCAAACTGTATTCTGGCTTTTTTATGGCGGTTTTGGAGCAGTGGCTTCTTCCTTGCTGAGCAGCCTTTCAGGTTATGTCGATATAGGACTCGTTTTACTGTGGATATAGATACTTTTGTACCCGTTTCCTCCAGCATCTTCACAAGGTCCTTTGCTGTTGTTCTGGGATTGATTTGCACCTTTCGCACCAAAGTACGTTCATCTCTAGGAGACAGAACGCGTCTCCTCCCTGAGCGGTATGACGGCTGCGTGGTCCCATGGTGTTTATACTTGGCTGACTTGTTTTGATTTTCCCATGATGTCAAGCAAAGAGGCACTGAGTTTGAAGGTAGGCCTTGAAATACATCCACAGGTACACCTCCAATTGACTCAAATGACGTCAATGAGCCTATCAGAAGCTTCTAAAGCCATGACATTATTTTCTGGAATTTTCCAAGCTGTTTAAAGGCACAGTCAACTTAGTGTATGTAAACTTCTGACCCACTGGAATTGTGATACAGTGAATTATAAGTAAAATAATCTGTCTGTAAGCAATGTTAGAAAAATGACTTGTAGATGTCCTAACCGACTTGCCAAAACTATAGTTTGTTAACAAGAAATTTGTGGACTGGTTGAAAACGAGTTTTAATGACTCCAACCTAAGTGTATGTAAACTTCTGACTTCAACTGTATATACACTGCTCAAAAAAATAAAGGGAACACTTAAACAACACAATGTAACTCCAAGTCAATCACACTTCTGTGAAATCAAACTGTCCACTTAGGAAGCAACACTGATTGACAATACATTTCACATGCTGTTGTGCAAATGGAATAGACAAAAGGTGGAAATTATAGGCAATTAGCAAGACACCCCCAAAAAAGGAGTGATTCTGCAGGTGGTGACCACAGACCACTTCTCAGTTCCTATGCTTCCTGGCTGATGTTTTGGTCACTTTTGAATGCTGGCGGTGCTCTCACTCTAGTGGTAGCATGAGATGGAGTCTACAACCCACACAAGTGGCTCAGGTAGTGCAGTTCATCCAGGATGGCACATCAATGCGAGCGAGCTGTGGCAAAAAGGTTTTATATAATTTTTTAAACACATATTTAATCCCTTTATTTTAGCAGGCATACACTACCATTAATTGTTTCAACAGGTACCGGTTACCTTCAGACGAGTCCAGTGACACTTGTGGGGTTCGTAGAGCAAATCAGAGAACGTCACCGTGTTCGCGAGAGTCTGTCCATCGAGTGGTCATATTACTTTCTAGGCCAAACTGTACAAACGTTTTCGAGACAAGTTAGATTTTAGGGATGCCTGATTGTCTGATGAACAATGCAATGGAAGTAAAATTCCGTTTTTATAATGATTTGTGCATTTCTTATTTTCATAACGCACAGCGTACTACTGGGACAATAGTTAGTCTGTAGCCATAATACGCACCAATAAACCGGTCAGTTAACAATAAAATCCACCTTCATTAAATACCTGCATTCTCTTTCTTCAGTTTGTTCATCTTCATCCTCTGCTGGAGTTTAGACTTAGTGATGCTCTGCTCCACTCTCTGTTCCACTACCTTCAGCTCAGTCCTGACCCCTCCACTCTCTCCCTGAGCCCATGGCCCAGACACACAGAACAGCAACACCAGCAGAGCTACAAAACCCCTCACTTTCAAATGACAAGTCTTTACAAATAATGCTGTAAAAATTATGTAAAAAATAAAGTCAAAGATTCTGATCAAGCGAAACACTGCTGAGCTGACTAGACAGCAGGTCATTTAAATCGGACACTGTAAAAGGCTGTGACAGAACTGAACCTTCCATTCAGTTGAATAATCTATTTATCTACCTATAAAATAATGTTTCATGTTTTCTTAGAAGTGACTGGAACTCAACCAAGACACACATTGAATAGGAATAAACCAGACGTTAGTGAGCCACTACTCCAATATGTTAGTTGTTCGTTGTATAATGGCTGAATTAGGACACACACTGTGTTCATACGTGGGTGTCCTGTGTGTGTGTGTGTGTGTGTGTGTGTCCGTGTATTTGTGCCATGTTTTTTTTAAGTAGAACATTATGTCAGCTGTCATTTTTGCTGTGTTATATTTGAGGGATTAAGGTCCTACTCCAGTCTCCTTTTCAGCTAATTTATCACCTGATTTACTGAACAAAAGGCACATCTCAATAGGTGGTCCAGGTATCCTCATGACATGGCAAAAGTGGGGGGGTGGGCCTTTCCTCTTGTTTTCTATTGCGCCTCTATTGTTCCTTGAGCAAGGGGGAGGCCGATGACATCAGAGGGCACCATCAGACCAAATCTTTGAATGGCCTACTCAATTAAGTTTGCACTTGTGTCTAAAAAACACCATTTTGCTCAAAACATATTTTTTTACCCGTAGTCCATTATCAGCCTAAAAAAACTTCATACTTGCACGGGAAAAAAAAGCAAAAGGTAAAACGTCACAGTAGTTTACTTTTTTTATCTCAATGCATAGCAATCAATGGGAAAAGATGAATGTCACAGGGTTGACGTTTTTCTCCGTGTCGCTGGGTTGATGTTTATGTAAATACATTGCACAACCATCACATCGCTGCAGATTTTGCTGTGAAGAGACATAATCACAAGATCATTTGTTTTGTTACTGTCCATAGTTAGCTTGTTTTTGGTCGCAGGTTCAGGAAAGGCTGAAGAATTGCAACATTTACCTGGAGCTAACTCTGCAAACCCAGCACTGCAGCTCTGCACCCAGCTCTACAAACCCAGCACTGCAGCTCTGCACCCAGCTCTGCAAACCCAGCACTGCAGCTCTGCACCCAGCTCTGCAAACCCAGCACTGCAGCTCTGCACCCAGCTCTACAAACCCAGCACTGCAGCTCTGCACCCAGCTCTGCACCCAGCACTGCAGCTCTGCACCCAGCTCTGCACCCAGCACTGCAGCTCTGCACCCAGCTCTGCACCCAGCTCTGCACCCAGCACTGCAGCTCTGCAAACCCAGCACTGCAGCTCTGCACCCAGCTCTACAAACCCAGCACTGCAGCTCTGCACCCAGCTCTACAAACCCAGCACTGCAGCTCTGCACCCAGCTCTACAAACCCAGCACTGCAGCTCTGCACCCAGCTCTGCAAACCCAGCACTGCTGGGTGGTTTGAAAAGTCATAGTCAATCAATCAATAATATAATAATGCTTTTAGCAAAAATGTTTATCTTTAATTGGCAATCTGTAGAAACTATGAGAATAAAAGGGTTCAGAACTTTTGTGTAACATCACAGCACAGTTTAAAACTATATGGCAAATGAAATAAAACATGGATGGTGTTAGATGGGAGGGGTTTAGTGGAGCTGAAGGGTGGGACAAAAAACAGCAAGATAACACAGTATGTGTCTGTAAAATGTATGTAGGTTCATAACCTTTATGAAACGGCACAGTTAAAAATATATGGCAAATAGAACTTCAGAGATAGATGGGAGAGGTTTATGGTAGCTGAAGGAAGGGATTAAAAACAAACAAAAGATAACTATTGTAAAATACATTGTGTCCGTAAAATGTTTATAGTATATATAAGCTGGAAGTAGAAGCCTAACTGTTGTTGTCCACTAGTTTACTCCAATTATGGGAGGGGTGGTAGGGTTAGGAAAATTATAATAATAGTAATAATACAATAATAATACAATACAGTCAATAGGAAAAGATAAGTGTCACAGGGTTGACATTTATCTCATTATATTGCAGTCAATGGGAAAAAAATAAATGTCACAGGGTTGATACCTAAGTGAATACATTGCATTCAATGGGGGAAGACTAACATCACAATATGGACGCATAGAGAATGACATCACAGACATGACACTCTCTCTCCCTCCCCTTCTCTCTTCTTCCCACCTCTCCCTCCCTCTTTCTTTCTTCCCTCCCTCCATCTCCCTCCTTCTTTCCCCCTCCCTCTAATTAATTCTCTCCCTCCTCTCTCTCCCACCGTCACCTCTCTCTCCATTTTCCCACCTCCACAGACAGGATATTGATGCATAGATACGCCTCAAGGGTATTGGCACATAAATCAATATACCGCATTCAAGGCAAAAAAGCTGGTGAAAGAACTGCAATGGGTAAATTGGTGAAAGACAGACAGGCAGACAGGCAGAAAGGTATGTGGAAATTAAGTTAGTATTTGGGTTATGGCTAGGGTTAGGATTGAGCCAAGATGTGGAGATGTAGCGAGGGTTAGAGTAGAAGCTGAGTTTAGGGTTAGGCTGGGATGTGGACATCAAGCTAGGGTTAGCGTTAGGGTAGAAGCTGTGTTTAGGGTTAGGCTGGGATGTGGACATGAAGTTAGGGTTAGGGTTAGGGTAGAAGCTGGGTTTAGGGTTAGGCTGGGATGTGGACATGAAGTTAGGGTTAGGGTAGAAGCTGAGTTTAGGGTTAGGCTGGGATGTGGACATCAAGCTAGGGTTAGGGTTAGGGTAGAAGCTGGGTTTAGGGTTAGGCTGGGATGTGGACATGAAGTTAGGGTTAGGGTAGAAGCTGAGTTTAGGGTTAGGCTGGGATGTGGACATGAAGTTAGGGTTAGGGTAGAAGCTGGGTTTAGGGTTAGGCTGGGATGTGGACATCAAGCTAGCGTTAGGGTTTTCTTCCATAGAAAAGCATTACCTACAGCCCTCACATAACCATGTACACAATGAATCGTGAACTTATAGCTATGCTCTGTGCTGAGGTTCAGCTTTCTGTGGCAACTGTCTTCCATCCTCTGTAGAACGGTCAATTCTTAACATAAAGACTTGAAACTCAGGGCATCGTTAAATAGTGTCCCCAGGAGGCCGTACAGTGATATTAAGCTTCCAGCAATTAAAGGAAGTGACTTAATTGGGGGTCGTAGCAATGGTTTCGAGGGGGTTAAAAAGGTTTAATTTTCCCAAATTTGAGATATTTGTGACTGGGGGACCCAGCATACAACATTTGAAGTCAATCGACCCAAAAGCATTTTTGACATCCCTGTCTGTCTAACTGCCTGCCTGTCTGTCTGTGTCTGCCTGCCTGTCTGTCTGTCTTCCTTCCTTTCTGTCTGCCTGTCTGTCGACCTGTCTGACAGGGGGACCGTCATGACCTGGCATTATACATTTGAATTCAATCGACTCAAAAGCATTTTTGACCTCCAATGGACACTGAAAAATAGAGGTAGGGTTGTAGGGAATCGAAGGACCATGAATATAATAAGAACACTTACGTGTTTGATTAAGGCTGGTAGCAACCACTACAGAATGTACGGTCAGAACAACGATGAGGCGGATGTCCACATTCACACATCTGACCACTCATGGTTCAGATAAGTGAGAATCATCTCCAGTGAGAACTGACATTAACTATGTGGTTCTGAAAGGAAAGAGGAGAAAGAAAACTTAGGCTATTGCACTGCTATAATATGAATGACAAGGCTGTATAAGCTAGCACAGGTAAGTATATAAGAGCAAGGGCTATACACTACAGCAGGCATAAGGCCTAGTCACATGGCAATAGACTTAACAGCTCCACATAATGACACAGATCGCAAGGCACTTACGTTTAGATGCCCGCACAATTAAACATCAGACATACAGGGATTCAGTCCACAGGAGGGCAAACTCCAGCAGGAGGGTAAACTGTGGAAGTGCTCATCGGGATGGGGAAAGCACGTTTCTGACGGCACAGCGTGCTGGTGTCATAGGCTAACGGAAACAGAAGTCCCGGGAATCAAGGCGGAATGAGATGTGGCGATAAGTATTTAGCGTGACCTTGACCAATAAGACACTAACAAAAGTGTGGGTCTTCTGAATGGGAGACTAAGCTGCCCGACTAGAACTAACCAGAAAGGATGGCTAGAATCAGCTGACTGAAGCTGGCCGTTTTAACAGACACAATGGTCTTCCAGTTCTAGAAACTAAGAGCCCTGTTATGAATTCTTGAATGAATTCTGAAGAGGATATTGGTCACTTTCTTATGCCTTCCAGATATAGGACAGACACTTCAAACTTTATTCCTTATGATTCATTTCAGTCATGAACGTGTTATTCAATGTGTTTCTACGGACTATAGTAGTAGAACCCTAACCCAAATTCAATATTTGACCAAATACCGAATGGCTTACACTCTTAAGAATTAAGTTAGTGTAAGGGCTCTATTGAATCAGATCCGCTATAGCCAACAGCCACATAGAGCTGTCAACTACCTCATACCCCTGCACATTGACTCGGTACTGGTAGTCCTTGTATATAGCCCCGTTATTGTTATTTATTGTGTTACTATTTTATATTTCCTTTTCAAATGGTCTTACTTTTTAACTTTGCATTGTTGGAAAGGGCTCGTAAGTAAGCATTTCAGAGTTTACACGTTGTATTCTGCGCATGTGACAAATAAAAAGTATATATTTTTTTGTATTTGAAGTGGCTCTTAGAATAGTACCTAAAGCGGACATCGTCATTGGCTGTATAGAGTCGCATTTAAAATCCCATGCAGCCTTGTTTATTAAAATGTTTGAACACTAGAATGTGAGATGTAATCTACATCTTGATTAGGCTGATAGAAATCCTAATTGATTTGTTAAAGGATTATCAATTTAAACTTCATTATTTCTATATAACATACATTTTCTCATTCTTAACTTCTAATGAGAGTGGGACGATGTGGCTTCGTGACAATGAAGCAGCTGCTCACAGATTTGATAGCTCTGACAGCACCAAAACATAAGAGCTGAGGGTGTCGACTTTCACCGGTTAACGCTTTATCTGATTGAATCTAGGCCTAACTCATAAGCACCAAATATGATGTATAGTTCCCCTCATGTGGGTGTAAAAAGCGTAACAAGCCGACTGTAACATCCTAATGACTGAAAGATGTGGTAGAAAATGTATACGCTTGTAGAAGGTGTAATCATTATGACTTGTTCTGAGTGGTAGTTCATAACGTTATCGTCACTCATGGCAAAAGGTCAATGACACAAAAGAAATCTGTCTGGCTTTTATAATGTGTATTTATTGATCAGAGAGGAACATTTTAGGGGGGGGGGGGCTAACCCTAGAACGGCGTACATCAGAAAGTGTTAATCAGAACATTACGGTATGTAATCTTAAAAGAGCATGAAGCCACTGAAGATGTTAAGTTTATTATCAGTATTATCAGAGAGTTCATGCTCTGAGGGGAGAGTCATGTAGATCTGATTCACATCCATCAGCTTTAGAACCACTCCATTAGACACAGACACCGAAACTACACCAACATTGTTTACATAATTGGACAGAACTCTCGCTCTCTCTTTGGAAAGGGTTCTACATGGAACCCAAAAGGGTCCTACCTGTAACCAAAATGGGTTCTTCGAAGGGTTATTCTATGGGGATAGCCAAAGAACCCCTTTGGTTCTAGATAGCACTTTTCTTTCTAAGAGTGTACTATCCATTCAGGACAATATCAAGTTATTATTGTTAGCATACATAACTGTATTGACAGTTATGTATGCTAATTATCAATTATTATTATAATTTAAAAAACATTTTTAACTAGGCAAATCAGTTAAGAACAAATTCACCGGCCAAACCCGGACGACGCTGTCCAATTGTGCGCCACCTTATAGGACTCCCAGTCACAGCCGGTTGTAATACAGCCTGGATTCGAACCAGGGTGTCTATAGTGATGTCTCTAGCACTGAGATGCATTGCCACTCAGGAGCCCTATGTAATCTCACTATGCACTGTGATCTATTAAAAACTAAAATGTCTATTAAAATAGGAAATAAGCTTACAATCATACAATGAACAGTTTTCAGCTTCTCAATCTTCCCCTCAATGGCACTCACTTTGGCCTCCATGGCTGTGGTCCAAGATAAAAATCTGTCACCTTTTAAAGGTGCTCTACATCGGTCTTGAATTCCAAATCAAATAATTTCTGGGTAACAAAGTCACCCATAATAATTACATTACCTTTATTCTCTTTCTTCAGTTCATTAATCTTGCACCTTTGCCACCACCGTGTCTCTCAGTTCTTTCAGCTCAGTTCTGACCCCTCCACTCTCTCCCTGAGGCAATGCCCCAGACAGACAGAACAGCAACACCAGCAGAGTTACTGCACCTCTCATTCTCAAACGGCACGTTCTCACAAATAATGTAGTCTACGCTATGTTGTCTGATGTCTGAAAATAAAGTCAAGGATTCTGATCAAGCAAAACACTGCTGAGCTGACTAGACAGCAGGTCCTTTAAATCTGACACTGTAAAAGGCTGTGACAGAACTGAACCTTCCATTCAGTGTCTCTTTATCTACCAATAATACAATGTGTAACATTTCCTTAGAAGTGACTGGAACTCAACCAAGACACACATTGTATAGGAATAAACCAGACGTTAGTGAGCCACTACTCCAATATACCAGCTGTTAGTTTTGTTGTATTATGCGTCTCACACACAAACATGCAAACTCATTACTACGCCCATGTGTCAGCTGTTATTTGTGTTGTGTAATGGGTATATTATGGGTCAGCTGTTGTTTTATGGGTAGAAAGTGAAATACATATGGTGCCATGAAATCTGATGGAGTCTTTACTACAACTATTTAACAATTATATGACAGGCAAAGGAGCACTCACTGTCACAGATGATTGATGATTGCAGCCTTTTATGTATTAGTTCAAAACAACTAACTTTACCTTCTGTCACTTAGAAAGTTTTTACTCTCTCTCACACGCGCGCATGCACACCAGCATAATAGCATGATGATGGCAGGGTGAACAGGCAGTGGCTCGGGTAGTTGTTGTCCTTGATTATCTTTTTGGCCTTCCTGTGACATCGGGTGCTGTAGGTGTTCTGGAGGGCAGGTAGTTTGCCCCCGGTGATGCGTTGTACAAATCAAATCAAATGTATTTATATAGCCCTTCGTACATCAGCTGATATCTCAAAGTGCTGTACAGAAACCCAGCCTAAAACCCCAAACAGCAAGCAATGCAGGTGTAGAAGCACGGTGGCTAGGAAAAACTCCCTAGAAAGGCCAAAACCTAGGAAGAAACCTAGAGAGGGACCAGGCTATGAGGGGTGGCCAGTCCTCTTCTGGCTGTGCCGAGTGGAGATTATAACAGAATTATATAGACCGAGAGATTATACAGAGATTATACAGACCGCACTACCCTCTGGAGAGCCTTGCGGTTGAGGTTCGGTGCAGTTGCCATACCAGGCGGTGATTCAGCCCGACAGGATGCTCTCGATTGTGCATCTGTAAAAGTTTGTGAGGGTTTTAGGTGACAAGCTAAATTTCTTCAGCATCCTGAGGCTGTCTGTGTGGGTGGACCATTTCAGTTTGTCAGTGATGTGTATGCCAAGGAACTTTCCACCGTCTCCATTACTGTCCCGTCAATACAGATAGGGGGGTGCTCCCTCTGCTGTTTCCTGAAGTCCACGATCATCTCCTTTGTTTTGTTGACGTTGAGTGAGAGGTTGTTTTCCTGACACCACACTGAGGGCCCTCACCTAACTGTAGACTGTCTCGTCGTTGTTGGTAATCAAGCCTACCACTGTGGTGTCGTCTGCAAAACTTGATGATTGAGTTGGAGGCTTGCATGGCCACGCAGTTATGGATGAACAGGGAGTACAGGAGAGGGCTGAGAACGCACCCTTTTGGGGCCCAGTGTTGAGGATCAGAGGGGTGGAGATGTTGTTTCCTACCTTCATCACCTCGGGGTGCCCCGTCAGAAAGTCCAGGACCCAGTTGCACAGGGCGGGGTCGAGACCCAGGGTCTCAAGCTTAATGATGAGTTGAGGTTACTATGGTGTTGAATGCTGAGCTGTAGTCAATGAACAGCATTCTTACATAGGTATTCCTCTTGTCCAGATGGGATAGGGCATTGTGCATTGTGATAGCGTTTGCATTGTCTGTAGATCTATTGGGGCTGTAAGAAAATTGGAGTGGGTCTAAGATATCAGGTAGGGTGGAGGTGATACGACCCTTGACTAGTCTCTCAAAGCACTTCATGATGACAGAAGTGAGTGCTACAGGGCGAAAGTAATTTAGTTCAGTCACCTTAGATTCCTTGGGAACAGGAACAATGGTGGCCATCTTGAAGCATGTGGGGACAGCAGACTGGGATAGGGATTGATTGAATATGTCCGTAAACACACCAGCCAGCAAGTCTGCACATGCTCTGACGACGCGGCTAGGGATGCTGTCTGGGCCGGCAGTCTTGCAAGGGTGAACACTTAAATGTTTTACTCACGTCGACCACGGAGAAGGAGAGCCCACAGTCTTTGGTAGCGGCATGGCTGGTTTTCCCTTTGTAATCCGTGATTGTCTGCAGACCCTGCCACAAACGTCTCGTGTCTGAGTCGTTGAATTGCGACTCTACTTTGTCTCTATACTGACACTTTGCTTGTTTGATTGTCTTGCGGAGGGAATAACTACACTGTTTGTATTCGGTCATGTTTCCAGTCTCCTTGCCATGATTAAAAGCGGTGGTTCGTGCTTTCAGTTTTGCGGGAATGCTGCCATCAATCCACGGTTTCTGGTTAGGGAAGGTTTTAATAGTCACAGTGGGTACAACATCTCCAATGCACTTCCTAATAAACTCACTCACCGAGTCAGCGTATACGTCAATGTTATTGTCTGAGGCAACCCAGAACATATCCCAGTCCTGTAACGTCTGCTTCCAACTCACACTCTCAAACACGTAGATCCCCTGAACGCAGCTCACTCTCCAGATCCCAATCACCTGAATTCTGATCCCCTGTATGTCATTATCACACTATTTAGTTCAGTTCCATCATTGTGAGGTATTGTTTGTTTTGTGACACACTTCTATTCAGAGCTCTGTTTTTCCCGTAATTTAATCCTACTGTTTATGATTTTTTGCCTGCCTCACTAACGATGCCTTATGCCTATTCCCTGCCTGTACTTTAGACTATCGGATTTCCTGTTGTCAACATATTTCCTGATCTCCCAGATTACTAGCCTTTTCCCTGCATGTACTGTTGCCTTTTTGGAATCCCTGTGTATGACCTTCTGCCTGGCCCTGGACCCATCTACCTGCCTCCTTCTCTGGTCCTTTAATAATAAACACCTGCTGCGCTTGAAACCAGCTCTCTGTCTCCCATGTTCATTACAAGTCCACGTGATCGAATCAGTCTTGAAGTGTGGAATCCGATTGGTCAGACCAGCGTTGGATAGACCTAAGCACGGGCGCTTCCTGTTTTAGTTTCTGCCTATAGGAGGGGAGCAACAAGATGGAGTCATGGTCAGATTTGCCGAAGGGTGGACGGGGAGGGCCTTGTATGCATCGCAGAAGTTAAAGTAGCAGTGGTCCAGTGTTTTGCTCGAACAGGTACTACAATCAATGTGCTGGTAGAATATTGGTAGTCTTGTTCTCAAATTAGCCTTGTTAAAATCCCCAGCTACAATAAATGCAGCCTGAGGATATATGATTTCCAGTTTACATAGAGTTCAGTGAAGTTCTTTCAGGGCCATCAAGGTATCTGCTTGGAGGGATATACATGGCTGTGACTATAATCGAAGAGAATTCTCTTGGGAGATAATGAGGTCAGCATTTGATTGTAAGGAATTCTAGGTCAGGTAAACAAAAGGACTTGAGTTCCTGTATGTTGTTATGATTACACCATGAGTCATTAATCATGAGCCATACACCCCTCCCTTCTTACCAGAGAGATATTTGTTTCTGTCGGCTTGACGCATGACAAAACCCGGTGGCTGTTCCGACTCTGACAACATATCCCAAGTGAACCATGTTCCGTGAAACAGAGAATGTTACAATCTCTGATGTCTCTCTGGAAGGCAACTCATGCCCTAATTTCGTCCACCTTGTTGTCTAAATACTGGACATTGGCGAGTAATATGCTCTGAAGCGGTGGATGGTGTGCTCGCCTTCTAAGTCTGACCAGGAGGTCGCTCCGTCTGCCTCTCCTGTGGCGACGACGTTGTTTTGGGTCGGCCTCTGAGATTAGATCCAATGTCCAGGGTGGAGGTCCGAACAAAGGATCCGCTTCGTGAAAGTCGTATTCCTGGTCGTAATGTTGGTAAACTGACATCGCTCTTGTATACAATAGTTCTTCCTGGCTGTATGTACTAACACTTCAGATTATCTGGGCTAACAATATAAGAAATAATACATAAAACAAATAATCTGACTTCGATGTGGTCGTCTATTGAGCTCCACAGTGGATGCATCATAATACTCATAAAACCTAGCAGTCAAACGCAAATGGTTCCCATAGTTTTTTCACTATTCATTTGATTTATTGTGGATTTTAGAAACACTTCAAATGTGGGTTGTGTTTCGTGTAGGCACCTGGGGTGACGTTTTGATAACCGTGTACATTTCTCTCGGACAAGGTGACTTTTATCAATATATTCGGCTCTATTTACTCTGTTTCAAAAATGCTAATTGGCATCAAAATAGACATCATGTAAGACTACGTTTTTACATTTTAGGAGACGCTGTTATCCAGAGCGACTCACAGTAGTGAGTGCATGCATTTTCATACTTTCTCTTTCATACTGGTCCCCCATGGGAATCAAACCCACAACCCTGGCATTGCAAGCGCCATGCTCCACCAACTGATATACAGTTTAAGTCGGAAGATTACATACACTTAGTCATTAAAGTTATTTTCCAACCACTCCACAAATTTCTTGTTAACAAACTATCGTTTTGGCAAGTCGGTCAGGACATCTACTTTGTTCATGACACAAGTCATTTTTCAAACAACTGTTTACAGACAGATTATTTCACTTAAATCACAATTCCAGAAAATTATGTAATGCTTTACAAGCTTCTGATAGGCTAATTGACATCATTTGAATCAATTGGAGGTGTACCTGTGGATGCATTTCAAGGCATACCTTCAAACTCAGTGCCAATCAGCCAAGACCCCAGAAAAACAATTGTAGACCTCCACAAGCTTGGTTCATCCGTGGGAGCAATTTCCAAATGCCTGAAGGTACCACGTTCATCTGTACAAACAATAGTACGCAAGTACAAACACCATGGGACCATGCAGCCGTCATACCGCTCAGGAAGGAGACGCGTTCTGTCTACTAGAGATGAACGTACTTTGGTGTCGAAAAGTGCAAATCAATCCCAGAACAGCAGCATAGGACCTTGTGAAGATGCTGGAGGAAACAGATACAAAAGTATCTATATCCTCAGTAAAACGAGTCCTATATCGACATAACCTGAAAGGCCGCTCAGAAAGGAAGAAGCCACTGCTCCAAAACCGCCATAAAGAAGCCAGACCACGGTTTGCAACTGCACATGGGGACAAAGATCATACTTTTTGAGAAATGTCCTCTGGTCTGATGAAACAAAAATAGAACTGTTTGGCCATAATGACCATCGTTATGTTTGGATGAAAAAGGGGGAGGTTTGCAAACCAGGAGACAGGCCAGTACATCAGGAGACGTGGAGGAGGCCGTAGGAGGGCAACAACCCAGCAGCAGGACCGCTACCTCCGCCTTTGTGCAAGGAGGTGCACTGCCAGAGCCCTGCAAAATGACCTCCAGCAGGCCACAAATGTGCATGTGTCTGCTCAAACGGTCAGAAACAGACTCCATGAGGGTGGTCTGAGGGCCCGACGTCCACAGGTGGGGGTTGTGCTTACAGCCCAACACCGTGCAGGACGTTTGGCATTTGCCAGAGAACACCAAGATTGGCAAATTCGCCACTGGCGCCCTGTGCTCTTCACAGATGAAAGCAGGTTCACACTGAGCACATGAGCACATGTGACAGACGTGACAGAGTCTGGAGACGCCGTGGAGAACGTTCTGCTGCCTGCAAAATCCTCCAGCATGACCGGTTTGGCGGTGGGTCAGTCATGGTGTGGGGTGGCATTTCTTTGTGGGGCCGCACAGCCCTCCATGTGCTCGCCAGAGGTAGCCTGACTGCCATTAGGTACCGAGATGAGATCCTCAGACCCCTTGTGAGACCATATGCTGACACATGCACATTTGTGGCCTGCTGGAGGTCATTTTGCAGGGCTCTGGCAGTGCACCTCCTTGCACAAAGGCGGAGGTAGCGGTCCTGCTGCTGGGTTGTTGCCATCCTTCGGCCTCCTCCACGTCTCCTGATGTACTGGCCTGTCTCCTGGTAGCGCCTCCATGCTCTGGACACTACGCTGACAGACACAGCAAACCTTTTTGCCACAGCTCGCATTGATGTGCCATCCTGGATGAACTGCACTACCTGAGCCACTTGTGTGGGTTGTAGACTCCGTCTCATGCAACCACTAGAATGAAAGCACCGCCAGCATTCAAAAGTGACCAAAACATCAGCCAGGAAGCATAGGAACTGAGAAGTGGTGTGTGGTCACCACCTGCAGAATCCTCCTTTATTGGGGGTGTCTTGCTAATTGTCTATAATTTCCACCTTTTGTCTATTCCATTTGCACAACAGCATGTGAAATTTATTGTCAATCAGTGTTGCTTCCTAAGTGAACAGTTTGATTTCACAGAAGTGTGATTGACTTGAAGTTACATTGTGTTGTTTAAGTGTTCCCTTTATTTTTTTGAGCAGTGTATTTGGCTAAGGTGTATGTAAACTCCCGACTTCAACTGTACATGGGACTACTACAAATCCTTGCAAGCTCCTGCATGTCATCTCTAGCTAACACCTGTGCTGTCATCTAGCTAGCTACGTTGATCCAAAACAAAATATATATTGAACATTTTAATTTACTGTTCCATATTTTAACTAATATTTGTCTGTTTTATTTATTTATGTTTGGTATTGTGTCTTGTACAGAATACTATCCTGGTAGCAGTCAGGTATTTATAATATGCCAAGAATACAACTTTTTTTGCAAAGAATCTATATACCTACACTGCCGTTCAAAAGGTTGGGGTCACTTAGAAATGTCCTTGTTTTTGAAAGAAAAGCACATTTTTTGTCCATTAAAATAACATAATTTTAGGAATTAGACCTGCACAAATAACACAATGTAAAACAGCATATTGTGATTTTGGTGGGTGGAGTTACGAATTCAAAAACCGGATGCATAAGGTAGGTTTTACATAAAACTCTAGGTCAACTCCAGCAGAATGAAAAACACACTTAAACAGACTCAAAACAAGGAGTAAGCAGCACATTTACCACTGCTTTCCCTCCGAACCCCATAACAAGCAGGATGACAGCATTACACAGGTGACAAAAAGGTAGCAAAAACAGTACAGGAACACCTAGCCCTAGTTTCACCGTATAAGTGAGCAAGCTAGTTAACTAGCAAGCTAGACTGTTGGTTTATAAAGGCCAGTTAAAGCTAAACATGTTTTTATGAATTTCTCATGCATTTAAATGACTAGACAAATATACAGCTAATGTAGCTATCTAGAGAGGCTAATGTCAAATATTTTTACAACTAAACCAAGATAGACCACAGCCTGTTTTTTCCGATGGGAACAAATGAGTCATAGCGGGAAGAACAAGCAAGGAGGTGGGCAGAGCCAAGCACATACTAGTGAGTTCCTATTGGCGCGTTCTAGCATATTTCCGTTAGGGAACGCTTCCTCTGTGAAGTGTGCATTTGGCAATAACTAAATTCGCCTTCGCACTCCTAAACAACTCGATTTTAAAAACCTTTTGCAAAGGGTGAAGTCTACAAAACTTAGTCCACTTTGTTCAAAACATATTCTAGTTTTGAGAACAGAAAACTCTATTGAGATCAAATGTGTCATTGATGAGAAAATGTGCAGAATGTCGGCTAAAATGCATCTGGTTCCATCTTCTTCCACTGCCTGCCATATTTGGTAGCGAGTGGAAACACCAAGCGGACACTTCACATTTATACATCAGGTGTAATATGTCTCATTGTTCTATTTGTACTAATGTTGCTAATTAGCTAACCATGTGCTACCTATCTAGCTATTTTCATTTCAAACTTGCCCAAGACAGTTCACAGAATTGCCCATTTAAAACAACTTTAGGCAATTTATTAATTACTGAATTTAGCTAACATTAGATAATTAATCCAGCTATTCTTACCTTTGCCTTGCTTCGGCAGTCTCGTCCAGATCATCTTGGCCCTGTAGTGATGTGAAGCTTCAGAAGGGCCTTTGTAGTTATGTATGATAGCCACATTAGCAGCTAATCAGGGTAAGCCTACATGAAACACAGCCTTTATTTGAAGTGTTTCTAAAATCTATAATGCATAAAATGAATAGTGGAAAAACGATTGGAATCATTTCCATGTTTGACCGTAGGTTTTATGGGTATTATGACTCATACTGTGGGGCTCAATAGACGGGCTGGTTGTTTAGCAACAAAAAAGACGTGTGCGCAACCATCGGGCAAAGCAGATGAGATTGGCTTAGATTGTTGACAACATGTAAACTATATTTCGTCTCCAATGTTTATTGAACATAAATACATTTGCACACTGACCACTTGTTGTCTCTCTAATACATCGTTACAGTTGTTGGTTAGCTAGCAGGCGATTGAGAATCAGTCCAGCCAGGAATCATGTATTGGTTCATTTTCATAATGGTGTTAATCCTCCAATGGAATGCCAGAAGTTTGATGGATAATGGGCAAGAGTTCAACAAGTTTCTTGAGGAGTTACCAGCCAAATCTGATGTGATTTGTCTCCAGGAGACATGGGTTAAACCTACTCTAGATTTTGTAATAGAAGGTTATGTTGCAGTCCGTAGAGATATGGTGGCAGGAGGTGCTACCTTAATAAAGTGGTGGATCTCATATAGGAATGTGGGAGAGGGAGTTGAACAGGAGCATGTAATGGAAGAGGTGTGGTTGGGAGGGGGAAATATGGTAATAGTGAACTTTTACGACCTGTGTAAGAGACTAGAGTTGATGGGAGTGTAGAAGGTCAAGATAGAAGATGGGTAATGTGGTGTGGGGATTTTAATGCTCAAAGTACACTCTGGGGAGGGTTACAGACTGATGTAAATGGACAAGTGTTGGAGGAAATATTGGATGAGAAAGGGCTTGTGAGTCTTAATGATGGCTGGGGAACCAGGATTGACCCAGTAACTGGAAATGAATCTGCTCTGGATCTTACTCTGATCTCAAGTTGAATGGCAGGCAGATGTAGTTGGGAGGTTTAGGAGAAATCTACAGGGGGTAGTGATTGAGGGTGGAGAGATGGGTTGAAGAGATGGATGTTTGGGAAAGAGGAGTATGTTTCAGGAGTTGACTGAACAGGAGCTGTCTCAGGTTGATCTCAGTTCAGATATAGAAAGAGTGAGTGATGGAGTAAGAGGAGCAATAGTAGGGGCTGCAAGGCAGATGATTCCTACAGTATGGGTACAAGGAGCAAGGCAGATGATTCCTACAGTATGGGTACAAGGAGCAAGGCAGATGATTCCTACAGTATGGGTACCACGAGCAAGGCAGATGATTCCTATGGGTACAGGGCAGGGATCATCAACTAGATTCAGTCGGGGGACGTTGTTTTTCTTGAGCTTATGGTCAGGGGACCGAAAAATAATTAAAATGAATTTATAGACTAAAAATGTTCCGCAAGAAGCCCAAACAGATATATTTGACTAAAGCATACTCATTTCAAACCTTGCTTACATTTGTATATGATCACATACAGTATTTCTCGCTATTATGCGTCGGAATACTTTGGAACAGATTTCCACAATTAAAATCAATTGGAGCTGATTTGCTGATGTTTTTACAGTCTTTTATGTCCAACAATTTTGTTCTGCTTAAAAAACGTGGGGGGCCAAAAAAAATCAAATGCGGGCCACCAGTTGTGGAAACCTGGTATAGGGGGATAAGGAGTAATGCAGTTCTATGGTCAACTGAAGAGTGTAGAGAAGCAGTGAAGTCTAGGAACAGGGCTTTCAGAATGGTGAAAAGGTCCCATAATTACCAGCACCTGATACAGTATAAACAAGCACAAGTAGTAAGAAGGACCATTAGGTCAGCTAAGAGCCGGTACTGTTCTGTAAACAGACCAGACCACTCCTGTGGGAGAGGTATGGGGGATGATTAAGAGGGTGAGTGGGGTCAGACAAGATAGGATCTCCCTGTGCTGAAAAGTGGCGTGACTGTGAGAGATATGGAGAAGGCAGAGATGTTAGCCCAGGCATTTGTGAAGGTGCACAGCTCAAATAATGTGACATTAGAGTGTCAGAAGAGAACATCCGGGGTCCTGGATCAGAGAGATGGTAGGGGATGCATTGAATGGCCCTTTTATGTTGGCTGAGATGAAGAGAGCATAGATAAAATTGAGGTAACATTTTTTTTAAACTAGGCAAGTCAGTTAAGAACAAATTCTTATTTACAATGACTGCTTACCCTGGCCAAAACCGGACGACGCTGGGCCAATTGTACGCTGCCCTAATATCTCCTGGGAAGGATGAGATGTGTTACAGCATGATGACTCATCTCAGTGACACTGCAATGGGGAAAGTATTGGGTCTTTACAATAAGGTGGGGCAGGAAGAGAAACTGCCTGGAAGTTGGAAGCAGGCTGTAGTGATGCCGATATGGAAAGCAGGGAAAGACCCTACTAGTCCTTCATGCTATAGGCCAATAGCGTTGACATCTGATGTATGTAACCTTATGGAAAGGCTGACTTATGGTGGGGAGCTCTATGTCAGAAAGCTATGAAGTCGATAATGGTACCCCCCAGGGAAGTGTCATTAGTCCTTTATTGTTCTCCATTATGATTGACGATATATTCTGCCAGGTCAGACCTGATATTGGGAGGTCATTGTTTGCAGATGACGGGGCACTGTGAAAGAGACAAAAATATTCCCCATACAGCCAGAAGAGTTCAATAAGTGATCAGTAAAGTTGAGTCCCTCAGGTGGGGCTTCAAGTTCTCAGTTGAGAAAACACACTGTTTTTTTTATTTTAAAAGGTTGGGGAGGAAGCTGTATGGAAGGAATCTGGAGAGGGAGGAAGGGAGTGTTTAGGTTCCTGGGGGTCTGGTTTGACACTCGAATGACATGGGCGGACGATATTAGTGTCCGAGTAGTTGTCAAAGGAAAGAAAATATTGAATATGATGCGTTCTTTGTCTGGAATGGAGTGTGGGGCAGATAGAATGGCGTTGAAAATGCTATATATAGCGCTGTTAAGGTCATCACTAGATTAGGGAAGTGTAGTGAGATGGAAATGTCTATGCTATTTTAATAACCAATTTCTGTGTTCTAGTCATGTGCTTTTCTAATAAACAATTTCTGTGTTCATGCAAGTGACTGATTGAACGAATCCTCACTATCTCAGTTTCTAGGTCTCAGCTTAAAGAAGCCTCGTGAGTTATTGGTCTGTCACATGCATGACCCAGTATTGGTTGGTCACATGAAGGAAGCAAACATTAATGATGAATGAATTATGAATGATGTATAAGCTAAAACATGCAAATATAACTTGTCTGTATATACGAGAACTAACAGTACTGCCCCGGGTAGAGATCCTGATTGACATGTGTACTTGGTGCATTGAGTTGGTTGGAACCTCTGCAGCGCGCTGATAATAAACAATGACTAATATAAGATTGTCTTAGTGTCCCTGTGTAGAATTTCCACAACAGTAGCATATGGATCAGCAGCTGATCCAGACTCAAGCCCTAAGAATATGTTGTGGATCAGTCAGGACATCCCCGGTGGTAGCAAAGCAGGTAGAGTTGGGAGAGATGCCGGTAAAGTTAAGAATACAACAACTAACCATGACATATTGGGTAGTTCTACTAGGACGTAAGGTTACAAATTATTCCTAGATTGCTGAAAACATGAGCAAAACCTGAATACAAGTTTTGGGTGGATAGGCAATGGCATGATGAGAGAGATGGGTTTGTTTGTGAAGGAGTTTACACACTCTGTGGTTCTTCCTGCTATCCCACCTTGGTTGCTTCCTCAGCCAGTGATATATCTAGGGTTGCTTGAGAGGGTAAGAGCTGATGAGGAATAGATTCAGTAGTAAGTGAACATTTAAGAACACAGTACTATGCTTTCTTGAATACAGTGCCTTTGGAAAGTATTCAGACCAATTGACTTTTTCCACTTTGTTACATTACAGCCTAAAATTGAAAAGAAAAAGTTATTTAATCCTTCTACACACAATACCTCATAATGACAAAACAGTTTAAAAAAACATTATGCAAATGTATAAAAATAAAAAACAGAAATACCTTATTTACATAAGTATTTAGACCCTTTGCTATGAGACTCGAAAATGTATTCTTGAGATGTTTTTACAACTTGATTTACCTGTGGTAAATTCAACTGATTGGACATGATTTGGAAAGGCTCACACCTGTCTATATAAGGTCCCGCAGTTGACAGTGCATGTCAGAGCAAAAACCAAGCCAAGAGGTCAAAGGAATTGTCCGCCGAGCTCCTAGACAGGATTGTGTCGAGACACAGATCTGGGGAAGGGTACTAAAAAATGTCTGCAGCACTGAAGGTCCCCAAGAACACAGTGACCTTCATCATTCTTAAATGGAAGAAGTTTGGAACCACCAAGACTCTTCGTAGAGCTGGCCGCCCGGCCAAACTGAGAAATCAGGGGAAAAGGGCCTTGGTCAGGGAGGTGACCAAGAACCCGATGGTCACTCTGACAGAGCTTCTCCTAGCTCTGTGGAGATAGTAGAACCTTCCAGAAGGACAACCTTCTCTGCAGCACTCCACCAATCAGGCCTTTATGATAGAGTCGCCAGACGGAAGCTACTCCTCAGTAAATAGCACATGACAGCCCGCTTGGAGTTTGCCAAAAGGCACCTAAAGGACTCACAGACCATGAGAAACAAGATTCTCTGGTCTCATGAAACCAAGATTGAACTCTTTGGGCTGAATGCCAAGCATCATGTCTGGAGGAAACCTGCCACCATCCCTACGGTGAAGCATGATGGTGGCAGCATCATGCTGTGGGAATGTTTTTCAGCGGCAGGGACTGGGAGACCAGTCAGTATCGAGGGAAAGGTTTAACGGAGGAAAGTACAGAGAGATCCTTGATGAAAACCTGTTCCAGAGCGCTCAGAACCTCAGACTGGGATCAAGGTTCCCCTTCCAACAGGACAACAACCCTAAGCACACAGCCAAGACAATGCAGGAGTGGCTTCGGGACAAGTCTCTGAATGTCCTTGAGTGGCCCAGCCAGAGCCCGGACCTGAACCCGGTTGAACATCTCTGGAGAGACCTGAAAATATGTAGATGTGTAGAGACGCTCCCCATCCAACCTGACAGAGCATAAGAGTATCTGCAGAGAAGAATGGGATAAACTCCCCAAATACAGGTGTGCCAAGCTTGTAGCATCATACCCAAGAAGACTCAAGGCTGTAATCGCTGCCAAAGGTAAAGGGTCTGAATCCTTATGTAATTTAATATACTTTTTTTTTTATCAATGTGCAAACATTTCTAAAAACCTGTTTTTGGTTTGTCATTATGCAGTATTGTGTGTAGATTGAGGGGGGGAAATATTTAATACATTTTAGAAGTCTAATGTAACAAAATGTGCAAAAAAGTCAAGGGGTCTGAACACTTTCCGAATGCACAGATGGATCTAAGGACTCTAAACCAGGGAGGACAGGAGCAGCTTTTACTGTTCCTGAGTTTAAGGTGGAAGTGATAAAAAGAGAAACGGATCATTTATCTTTTTACACAAAGGAGTTGTTGGCCAAACTATTGGCTGCGGAGTTGGTGGAGGAAGGGAGGCCAAACAGAGTAGTCATCTCGGAGCGATTGTTACTATATTTAAGGAGTAAAGGGGTTGAAGATCCAAGATTACGTGAACTGCTGGGGAAAACTTCAGGAGATGTAGTATTTAATTATGTATTTCGTTTCCTTAGGGAGATGAGAATATAGGGTAGGATTTAGACCTTCCCTTTCTCTGGTCCACACTCCAGTTCAGTTGGTGGCGGTAATACATCTTAAAGTTGCTTGATAACCGCCATATATAATCTACAGAACAAAAACTGAGGCATGGAAGAAGAACGGGGAGCAATGGCAGAAGCACTGTTTGATTCTGTTGGCGCAAGTGAAGACAGAGGATACGAGTGGAATACTGTAACATCTAAGAATGGAGCTAAAAGGCCAAAAGTTGTTAATCAAGATAAGCCTCGGTATGATAATTAGATTGAATTAGATTTATTTAATGCTTTTCTACCAACTGAGGTAATCAAAGCACTTCACATAGTACGAGAAAAAAAACAATCACCTCACCCTTCTCCAACGCGCACCACCCACCTGGGTGATGCCCAGTGACCATTTTTATGCCGCAACGCTCACCACCCATCATGTGAGGAGTGATATGCCAATTAGAAATGAGGGTGGTGATTAATGCCTCATTTGTTGTTGGAGTGTGATTCATGAACAAGGATGTTTTTTGGAGAAACCTGTTTGCTGTTCACAAAGATGGAAGGAAGTGGAGTCAGAGAGTGACCAGGAGTGTTGATTTCATGTGTCAAAAGAACAAAAGGTGAAAGCACCGTGCAAATTATTGACGCATGAAGTGGACAGCTATGATTATCGGAATAGGGCACTGAGAAAAGGTGTCATAGCAGGTGTCTCTGTGGATATTGAGGCTTCATGGTTTAAGATGAACATGCCAGGAACATTTGATTTATGCCACTTAAATCACACTGTGAATGGAAAGGAGGAGGAAATTCTTTCTGTATTATTGATGTTTGATGAAGAATTTCTCCCGACCCATGTAAAGCTGGGATATATTACATTTACATTTACATTTAAGTCATTTAGCAGACGCTCTTATCCAGAGCGACTTACAAGTACATACATTCATACTTTTTTTTTTTTTTTTTTTGTACTGGCCCCATGTGGGAATCGAACCCACAACCCTGGCGTTGCAAGCGCCATGCTCTACCAACTGAGCCACACGGGGCCCCATATATGAGAAGTACACGGCAGCGGAACGGATAACAGCTGGCTAGCCAAAGGGACTTGGAATTCTGGAGACGGATCTTCCCAGCAGGATCGTGTGGCAGATGGTTGGAAATGTCAGCGAGTAGTGCGGACAAAGTGGAAATGGAAAAGGAATGGAGGAAATGGAGAAAAGGTTGGAGAAGCTACAGCTGGAATGCAAACAATATGGGTAACAGTTCTGATGATTTGGAGTGGGAGGATGAGAGTCAAGGATCTGAATGGAATGTAGTGGAAAGACATAGGAAGTAGAGAGATCATGATACTGAAAGCAGTGGAGCGTCTAGTAAAAAAACATTAAGAGGGCCAAAGTAGGAAGCAAGAGTCATAATGTGTTGGAGTGGAAAGTTGTCATTTACAGCCTCTGGTTAACCAAAGCCATAGAGAAAGAGATGGGTGAAGTTAAACTATCCCGGTTAATTGGAAATGGTAGATTGCTAATATTTTGTGATAGCCAGGCTCAGCAAGGGAAGATTCTGCAAATGGAAAAACTTAACGGGAAGAAGATTAAAAGCAATGTCCCTGGGGCATATGCTAGATTGAGGGGAGTCATCACTGGGGTCACAGTATCTATGTCTATAGATGATATTAAATAAAATGTGAAGGGAGGCAGAGTGACTGAGGCCAAAAGGTTGATCAGTAGGAAAGAGTCACAGAAGTGAAAGCTTATCAGTGCTGTTGAGGTTTGAGACGGTTTCTCCTGGAAAAGTAGATTTGATTCCTTAGTTTCAACGTCAGAGGATTTGGCCCATCTCCATTGCAGTGTTTAAAATGCCAAAGAATGGGACACATAGCTGTTCAGTGTAAAGGAAAGAAAATATGTGCCAAGTGTGGAGGGGAACATGATTAGGGTGAATGTGGGAGCAATGTGAAGGTTAAGTGTTGTAATTGTGGGAGGGAACATAGTGCAGCATTTGGTGGATGCCAGGTGCAGAGAGAGAGAGAGGCTCAGAGATATAGAATCAGTCATGATGTATCATACGCAGAGGCTGTAAGACTGATTGGTGGAACTACAGTGCGGACGGATGGAGCTTCCATGGCTGTTCCTTTGTGTGTTCAGAAATCTTGCGCTCATCAATATGCTGTGTCAAAGGACACTTTGATAGTGAATAAAGTGAATCTTACCAATGAAAGCTATGACGTTGTCAACACATCTCGGGTTGCAGAAAACAGAAATGCCAGGTTGAAGGTTATTGTGGATACGGCAAAAAAAAGTTATTGGGTGAAACAGATGTTTCAGTCAATGTGGTTGACATGTTGAATAATTCTGAGGGTGGATTGTTTCAGCATTATATACACTGACATCTGTTGGTCAGAGATGCCAACAAAAAAAAGTAAGGGCGTGTATCAGAAAACCATTCAGTATCTGATGTGAACACCATTTCCCTCATGCAACATGACACATATCCTTCGCATAGAGACTGACTGACTGTCGATTGTGGCCTGTGGAATGTTGTCACACTCCTCTTCAATGGCTGTGCGAAGATATGCTGGATATTGGTGGGAACTGGAACTGTCGTACACGTCAATCCATGTCTGGTGAGTATGCAGGCCATGGAAGAACTGGGACATATTCAGCTTCCAGGAATTGTGTACAGATCCTTGCGACATGGGGCCGTGCATTATGCTGAAACATGAGGTGATGGCGGCAGATGAATGGCATAACAATGGGTCTCAGGATCTCATCACAGTATCTATGTGCATTCAAACAGCCATCAATAAAATGCAAATGGTTTAGTTGTCAGTAGCTTATGCCTGCCCATACCACAACCCCACCATGGGGTACTCTGTTCACAACGCTGACATCAGCAAACACGACGCCATGCTGTCTGCCATCTGCCCAGTACAGTTGAAACCGGGATTCAACCGTGAAGAGCACACTTCTCCAGCATGCCAGTAGCGATTGCAGGTGAGCATTTTCCCACTGAAGTCGGTTATGACGCTGAACTGCAGTCAGGTCAATAACCTGGTGAGGACGACGCGCACGCAGATGAGCTTCCCTGAGACGGTTTCTGACAGTTTGTGCAAACCCACAGTTTCATCAGCTGTCTGGTTGGCTGGTCTCAGACGATCCCGCAGGTGAAGAAGCCAGATGTGTAGGTCCTGGCTGGCGTGGTTCCACGTGGTCTGCGGTTGTAAGGCCGGTTGGACGTACTGCCAAATGATCTTCTGGCAGTCAGCGCCATATGGTAGATAAATTAGCAATAAATGACCTGGCAACAGCTCTGGTGGACATTCCTGCAGTCAGTATGCCAATTGTACACTCCCTCAAAACTTCAGACATCTGTGGCATTGTTGTGTGACAAAACTGCTAATTTTAGAGTGGCCTTTAATTGTCCCCAGCATAAGGTGTAGCTGTTTAATCAGCTTGTTGATTGATATGCCACACCTGCCAGGTGGATGGATTATCTTGGCCAAGGATAATTTCTCACTAAGAGGGATGTAAAACAAATGTGTACACAAAATGTGAGAGAAATAAGCTTTTTGTGCATATGGACAATTTCTGGGATCTTTTATTTCAGCTCATGTAACATGGGACCAACACTTGCGTTTATATTTTTGTTTAGTGTATATATATATAAAGTATTTGGACCCCCCTTCAAATTAGTGGATTCGGCTATTTCAGCCACACCTGTTGCTGACAGGTGTATAAAATCTAGCACACAGCCATGCAATCTCCATAGACAAACATGGGCAGTAAAATGGCCTTACTGAAGAGCTCAGTGACTTTCAACCTGGCACCGTCATAGGATGCCACCTTTCCAACAAGTTAGTTTGTAAAATGTCTTGTCCTGCTTGAGCTGCCCCGGTCAACTAAGTGCAGTTATTGTGAAGTGGAAAGGTCTAAGAGCAACAATGGCTTAGCCGCGAAGTGGTAGGCCACACAAGCTCACAGAACAGGACCACCGAGTGCTGAAGTGAGTAAAAATCATCTGTCCTCCGTTGCAACACTCACTACCGAGTTCCAAACTGCCTCTGGAAGCAACACAATAACTGTTTGTCGGGAGCTTCATGAAATGAGTTTCCATGACCGAGCAGCCGAACACAATCCTAAGATCACCATGCGCAATGCCAAGTGCCAGCTGGAGTGGTGTAAAGCTCGCTGCCATTAGACTCTGGAGTGGTGTAAAGCTCGCTGCCATTAGACTCTGGAGTGGTGTAAAGCTCGCCGCCATTAGACACTGGAGTGGTGTAAAGCTCACCGCCATTAGACTCTGGAGTGGTGTAAAGCTCGCTGCCATTAGACTCCGGAGTGGTGTAAAGCTCGCCACCATTAGACTCTGGAGTGGTGTAAAGCTCGCTGCCATTAGACTCTGGAGTGGTGTAAAGCTCACCGCCATTAGACTCTGGAGTGGTGTGAAGCTCACCGCCATTAGACTCTGGAGTGGTGTAAAGCTCACCGCCATTAGTCTCTGGAATGGTGTAAAGCTCACCGCCATTAGCTCTGGAGTGGTGTAAAGCTCGCCGCCATTAGACTCTGGAGTGGTGTAAAGCTCACCGCCATTAGACTCTGGAGTGGTGTAAAGCTCACCGCCATTAGACTCTGGAGTGGTGTAAAGCTCGCCGCCATTAGACTCTGGAGCAGTGGAAATGCATTCTCTGTAGTGATGAATCACACTTCACCATCTGGCAGTCTGACAGACTAATCTGGGTTTGGCGGATGCAAGGAGAATGCTACCTGCCTGAATGCATAGTGCCAACTGTAAAGTTTGGTGGAGGAGGAATAATGGTCTTGGGCTGTTTTTCATGGTTTAGTGTAGGCCCCTGTTTCAGTGAAGGGAAATCTTAATGCTACAGCATACAATGACATTATAGACGATTCTGTGCTTCCGACTTCGTGACAAGAGTTTGGGGAAGGCCCTTTCCTGTTTCATCTTTCCCTGTGCACAAAGCGAGGTCCATACAGAAATGGTGTCTCAAGATAGCTGTGGAAGAACTTGACTGGCCTGCACAGAGCCCCAATCTCAACCCCATCGAACACCTTTGGGATGAATTGGAACGCTGACTGCAAGCCAGGCCTAATCGCCCAACATCAGGGCCCGACCTCACTAATGCCCTTGTGGCTGAACCCGCAGCAATGTTCCAACATCTAGTGGAAAGCCTTCCCAAAAGAGTGGAGGCTGTTATAGCAGCAAAGGGGAGACCAATTCCATATTAATGCCCAACTTTTTGGAATGAGATGGTCGATGAGCAGGAGTCCACATACTTTTGGTTATGTAGCTGTGCATTTGGAAAGTATTTAGACCCCCTTCCCTTTTTCCAAATTGTATTACTTTACCAACTTAATCCATTTTAGAATAGTTTTACTCCCTCAACAATCTACACACAATACCCCATAATGACAAAGCAAAAACACATTTTTGCAAATGTATTAAAACTAAAAAACGAAGTATTCAGACCCTTTACTTGGTACTTTGTAGAAGCACCTTTGGCAATGATTACAGCCTTGTCTTTGGTAGGATGCTATGAGCTTGGCACACCTATGTTTGGGGAGTTCCTCCCATTCTTCTCTGCAGATTCTCTTAAGCTCTGTCAGGTTGGATGGGGAGCGTCGCTGCACAGCTATTTTCAGGTCTCTCCAGAGATGTTCGATCGGGTTCAAGTCCAGGTTCCGGCTAGGTCACTCAAGGACATGCAGAGACTTATCCCTAAAACCCCTCCTGCATTGTCTTGGCTGTATGCTTAGGGTCGTTGTCCTGTCGGAAGGTGAATATTCGCCCCAGTCTGAGTGCTCTGAAACAGGTTTTTGTCAAGGATCTATACTTTGCTTCGTTTCTTTCCCTCGAACCTGAATAGTCTCCCAGTCCCTGTCACTGAGGAGTGGCTTCCGTCTGGCCACTCTACCATAAAGGCCAGGTTGGTGGAATGCTGCAGAGATGATTGTCCCTTCTGGAAGGTTCTCCCATCTCCACAGAGGAACTCTGCAGCTTTTTCAGAGTGACCATTGGGTTTTTGGTCACCTGCCTGACCAATGCCCTTCTCCCCCGATTGCTCAGTTTGGCTGGGTGGCCAGATCTAGGAAGAGTCTTGGTGGTTTCAAACTTCTTCCATTTAAGAATGATGGAGGCCACTGTGTTTTTGGGGACCTTCAATGCTGCAGACATTTTTTGGTACCCTTCCCCCAATCTGTGCCTCTACACAATCATGTCTCGGAGCTCTACAAACAATTCCTTCGACCTCATGGCTTGGGTTTTTGCTCTGACATGCACTGTCAACTATGGGACCTTTTGTATAGACAGGTGTATGTCTTTCCAAATCATGTCCAATCAACTGAATTTACCACAGGTGGACTCCAATCAAGTTGTAGAAACATCTCAAGGATGATACATGGAAACAGGATGCACCTGATCTCAATTTTGAGTCTCATAGCAAAGGGTCTGAATACTTATGTAAATATGGTATTTCTGTTTTTAATTTTTAATACATTTGCAAACATTCTAAAAATATGTTTCGCTTTGTCATTATATTTACATTTAAGTCATTTAGCAGACGCTCTTATCCAGAGCGACTTACAAATTGGTGCATTCACCTTATGACATCCAGTGGGACAGCCACTTTACAATAGTGCATCTAAATCTTTTAAGGGGGGCGGGGGGGGGGGGTCAGAAGGATTACTTTATCCTATCCTAGGTATTCTTTAAAGAGGTGGGGTTTCAGGTGTCTCCGAAAGGTGGTGATTGACTCCGCTATTGTGTGTAGATTGAGGGACATTTTTATTTATTTAATCCATTGTAGAATAAGGCTGTAACATAACCACAGATCATAATCAAAAGGAATCTAGTTCTTTTAGCATGACATCAAGTGAACGGAGCAGCCATGTTTATATTTTAAACCCCTTCAATCAAACAATCAAATGTCTTTATTGTTCTAATTGGGAAATGTGTTGTGCAGTCAGGGTTCAACAATAAAAACAACATTTAAAAACAGTGACAACCATACAACAGATATACATCATGAGATTGGTTACAGTGTACGATCAATAAAAGGCGCAGTCATTGTGCAAACATGCATCAATAAATATGCATTATTTAATTTCATGTGTAGATTTAGAAAGTTTATGGCCTGTGGGATGTTGCTCTTGGATCTCTTGCTCTTGAATTTGGGAAGTTGAAAACAATGACCTGAGCTCAAAATCGTCAATGCCCGGGTGATTAGAACAGTCTAGGATACTGTTAGCTCTCCTCATCACTTACTTCCTAAATGTTTCTAAGAGCTGTGTCTGCTGCACCCCGATGACCTTGCTGGCCACCTCTACCACTGTCTAGCCTGTTTTTGTTGCAAACATTAAGATTGCTAAACCAGGCCACCGTCAAAAACATCAACACAGATTCAATAAAACTCCTGTAAAACAGTCCTCATTGCCTTGCTGACAAAAGTTCCATCTTTCTCAGAAAGAAAAGTTGATTTGGAACCACATCGATCAAGAAGGTTCTTGTGGAGTTCTCTGGAATTGTATGTCTGTAAAATGTAATGATTCTGTGACGAGAGATTATTATTGTACCATCTCTTTTGATCTCTGTTCTAGAAGGTTGCCATGGCGACAGTGATTGGGTTTGCCATCATGAGCTTCATCGGGTTCTTTGTCAAGCTCATCCACATCTTCAACAACATCTTTCAATTGTGAAAGTAGGACTGCACCTTCAACATAGGACAAGACACTGCAGGACACACACACCAGGAGTCAGTTGGACAGTAGGCAGTCAGTACTGTATTGTGCACATTATTGGTAGAAAACATCATTCAAGTTCAGTCCATTTGGCTTTGTAGGTTAGCATAGAGATTGGGTGATCTGACTACAGTGTTCTAAAGTGCACTAATGTTACCAGTCTACAAGATCCAAATATATGATTGCATGAAACACGCTCTATTTTAAATCATAAGGCATACAGCCTTTCTGCCACTACAGTTAAGAGGAGTGGATGATTGTATACTTTTGGGTGAAGGGGAGAAACTGAATTAGCCTCTGTGTGGCCCTGTTTATGTGAGTTCTCTTATCTCTCTCAGGGGCGGTTTAACCTCTGGAGATGTTACATAACTACAACTACAGAACTACAATAACGAGAGACCTTAGGCAGCGGGGCACTGTGGAAAAGTGGTGGTGGGAGGGTAGTGAAGGGATTGCATTTATTTATTTTTTACATTGTTTGCAATGTTTTTATTTGACTGTGTTAATAAATCAAAGAAATACGCAGCTTGACTTATGTTTGACTTGTATATAATGTGTATCTATGTTTGTTAAGCGACAACGGTGAAGGCACATTGGGCCTGCGTTCCAAACCGTAGACTTGCACCCTAAAATCCACCCTTGAGAAGTATGGATTTGAACCCCACCACAGATCTGCAATGGTTCGTCTTCAAGGGGAAGGGAGCAAGTCTCCAGTTTGGAATCAGGACGGAGTTTCCTAGGCTAGTGGTGAATCTATAGTCTAAAGTGGCTTCCTCTTGTGACCGTACAGAGATTCCTTCACCAAGGAATCTCTGTACGGTATTTCGGTATTTGTACGGTATTTCCAGTATTTCAACTAGGCAGAAGCGTGAATTTTCAGTTTGGGAGAGGAAGCCATTAGCCTATTTAAATGACACCCATTTGTCCATTCTGGAAGGAGGTGGAGCACCCTGGTCGATGATGTCATTTCCTGTCCCTGCAGATGCCCATGCTCCAAAGCAGTGGCTGGTCCGTTGTCACGGTTACAGGCTTCCTCTGGTCTCCCAGGGCGACAGGCTCGTAGGTGTTGGATGTGCTCACCAGCTTCCCGAACTGCAGTACCTGGTTGTCTATAACACACAGAGTCAGCCAGACATGCTCCTTAGCCTACAGAATCTACTCAGCAAGCAGTGGAGTGAAAAACACTTGTGGGGTAATGCAGGTTCATTCCAACCACACCATCATTTACAAATACACTGTCCTCCCTGTGTAACCCCCAAGGGGGTCCAGTCTGAGGCCACCCTATTCTATGTAAGCACTCAGCTGGGACCTGGGAAGCAGTGCTGGGAAGGTCATCTCGGGTGAGAGAGAACTCACACAAGGACTAGCATTATGCTTGACCACTGAGCATAAGGAAACTGGGAACTGGTGGGTCGACAAATCCTCTCAAAGCCAACGTTTTGGTCCAGACAGGACAGAAGAGACTTACACCGAAGAGCTGCAATAAGTTGAGGGTTTTCAGGTTGTCTTTTCATGTGTGCCATTAGTATTAATCAAATAACATTCTTCAACACACAAGTGGAGACTTTTCATTACAAAGTGAGAGGACTGTAGCTAAGGGGATGATATTTGTCTTGGAGGTTACTGAAGATGAGTTAGCCTTGAATCCAGGTCAACACTGACCTCCTATGGCCAAATATGGTATTGCAGGATGACTAACATCCGAAGTCTATTATTGTCATGCCAGATCTATTTAATATAGACTCAACCTCAAGGGTTGATGTAAAAAGGGGTTATAAATAACATTTTAGTGATTCATTGATTGGTTTAATGGACAGAAAATTCTGCTCTGTGTGTTTCTCACATGGACTGTCTGGATTATGCCATTGTTTAACACTGTTTAACATTGTCTATTGTGATTTTAGAACTAACAACACACCTGGTGTTCCCTTGGAAACAATGAAGTTATTCTATTACCACATTCTACTGACAGTCAGGATCAAACAGCATTCTATTCCACTGCATCAACTCAACACATCTCATAATTACTTGGCTTTTCAAACGTCTATTGGGACAAAAGAACAAAACATATGTAGAATAATACATTTGTTTTTGAATGTGTGTTAAAAATAGTCTCCAGGACGGAACTAAACAAACTGAAGGAGAAGAAAGAAAACAGCAAAGAGAACTAATCAAATGACCACAGGCAGATGAATACACTTCAAAGACAAAACGCCCTTCTGCTTCAAAGCCCTGTGAATAGCCATGATATTAAACTGTGTGTGTGTTGTGAACAGCCATGATATTAAACTGTGTGTGTGTGTGTGTGTTGTGAATAGCCATGATATTAAACTGTGTGTGTGTGTGTGTTGTGAACAGCCATGATATTAAACTGTGTGTGTGTTGTGAACAGCCATGATATTAAACTGTGTGTGTGTGTGTGTGTTGTGAACAGCCATGATATTAAACTGTGTGTGTGTGTGTTGTGAACAGCCATGATATTAAACTGTGTGTGTGTGTGTGTGTGTGTGTGTGTGTGTGTGTGTGTGTGTGTGTGTGTGTGTTGTGAACAGCCATGATATTAAACTGTGTGTGTGTGTGTGTGTGTTGTGAACAGCCATGATATTAAACTGTGTGTGTGTGTGTGTTGTGAATAGCCATGATATTAAACTGTGTATGTGTGTGTGTGTTGTGAATAGCCATGATATTAAACTGTGTGTGTGTTGTGAACAGCCATGATATTAAACTGTGTGTGTGTGTTGTGAACAGCCATGATATTAAACTGTGTGTGTGTTGTGAACAGCCATGATATTAAACTGTGTGTGTGTCGTGAACAGCCATGATATTAAACTGTGTGTGTGTGTGTGTGTGTGTGTGTGTGTGTGTGTGTGTGTGTGTGTGTGTTGTGAATAGCCATGATATTAAACTGT